>NC_090651.1:250400476-250700476 GCF_040937935.1 Hyperolius riggenbachi
CTAGTGGTTAGGTTTGAAGTTTGTAGAGACTTGTCCTTGAAGTGAACTCTTGCACAGGACAGAAGGAAAACCGATCAATGCACCCTGTATGTATTCAGAGAGTTTAACCTGTCTAATTCCCCCTCATCTGTGACTAATCACAACTGTAATTTGATCTCTAAGGGCTCAGCCACACCATAAGCACTTTTCTGAGCGCTTGTGATTAGCTTTCTGAGCGCTTTTTAAAAATCAGTCCCATTCACTTTCATTAAAATCGTGGTAAAAATCGCTCCAATTTTTTTCCACGATTTTAATGAAAGTGAATGGTAGCGATTTTTAGAAAGTGCTAATCAATCACAAAGTGCTCAGAAAAGTGCTTTTTAGTGTGGCTGAGCCCTTACTGTGTCAGTTGGCTGCCTCAGCAAAGCAGCTAATTCATAAACACAGGAGGTTAATATGATTCTATGAAAGCAGGAAGTTGACAATGCAGGTTTATTGCAGGATTTGTATCAGCTGTAACATGAAATGTTTCTCTTTGATGCTGCTGTTCATCTTTTAGAGCAGAGAGGAAGTTCTGAATTCAGGTCTGCTTTAATACTCCCTGGCGGTTTATTTATTTTGCCAGGGAGGCTGCAATGTGGTTTTTTTTTTAAATTAAAAAAAAAATATTTCATGCAGCCAACTGAAAGTTGGCTGCATGAAAGCCCACTAGAGGGCGCTCCGGAAGCGTACTTTCGATCGCCTCCGGCAATCGAAAGTAACAAGATAGGCCGCAATGAGCGGCCTATCTTGTTTCGCTTTCCTCGTCGCCATGGCGACGAGCGGAGTGACGTCAGTCGACGTCCTGACGTCAGAGCCGCCCGATCCAGCCCCTAGCGCCGGCCGGAACTGTTTGTTCCGGCTGCGCTGGGCTCGGGCGGCTGGGGGGACCCTCTTTCGCCGCTGCACGCGGCGGATCGCCGCAGAGCGGCAGCGATCGGGCAGCACACGCGGTTGGCAAAGTGCCGGCTGCGTGTGCTGCTTTTTTCAGAATGAAAATCGGCCCAGCAGGGCCTGAGCGGCGACCTCCGGCGGCATACCCCGAGCTCAGCTCGGGATTACCGCCAAGGAGGTTAAAGAGGAACTCCAGTGAAAATAATGTAGTAAAAAAAGTGCTTCATTTTTTACCATAATTATGTATAAATGATTTAGTCAGTGTTTACTCATTGTAAAATCTTTCCTCTCCCCGATTTACATTCTGACATTTATTACATGGTGACATTTTTACTGTGGGCAGGTTATGTAGCTGCTCCTAGCTGTTTTGGCTGTTAAAGACAGCTGTAAACAGCCATTTCCTGTCTGTGAACATTGTTACATTGTGGCAGTTTGCTCAGAGTACCGCGGTACTCAGAGCTTCTTGTGGGAGGGGTTTCAGCACAAAATCAGTCATACAGCGCCCCCTGATGGTCTGTTTGTGAAAATCATTATATTTCTCATGTAAAAGGGGGTATCGGCTACTGATTGGGATAAAGTTCAATTCTAGGTTGGAGTTTCTCTTTAAAGAGAACCCGAGGTGGGTTTGAAGAATATTATCTGCATACAGAGGCTGGATCTGCCTATACAGCCCAGCCTCTGTTGCTATCCCAAACCCCCCTAAGGTCCCCCTGCACTCTGCAATCCCTCATAAATCACAGCCACGCTGCTGACAAACAGCTTGTCAGAGCTGGCTGTGTTTATCTCTATAGTGTCAGTCTGCTGCTCTCCCCGCCTCCTGCAGAACTCCGGTCCCCGCCTGCATCCCTTCCCTCCCTGCTGATTGGAGGGAAGGGACGGGGGCAGGGACCGGAGCTATGCAGGAGGCGGGGGAGCAGCTGAGACTGACACTACAGATGTAAACAGAGCCTCACAGCACGGCTGTGATTTATGAGGGATTGCAGAGTGCAGGGGGACCTTAAGCAGCCCATACACTCAGCCGATTTTCAGGCCGACCGATCGATCAATCGATTGCAAATCGGTTGGCCAATCGACCGATCGACGGCCGATTTCGATCGATTTCGATGGATTTCCATCGAACTTGCAGGGTGGAAAATTTAGGTCGATCTGATGAGATTGCTTATCAGTTTGCATTGGCCTTAATGGAAATCTGATGGCAAAAAAATGCCATCAGATCGAATTTCAATAGATTTCAAACTGAAATCTATTGGAATTCTATCCTGGTAAAAAATGTTCTAAAAACGCATCAGATAGATCATCAGATGCATTTCTTATCTATCTGCTGCCAATCTGACGAGTGTATGGGCACCTTAAGTGGGGTTTGGGATAGCAACAGAGACTGGGCTGTATAGGCAGATCCAACCTATGTATGCAGATAACATTCTTTAAACACACCTCGGGTTCTCTTTAAGTTAAAATCTTGATTATGTTACTTTCTCCCTGAGCTGATAATGAGCCTCCCCTCTGCACTCTCAGGGGGAAGCAGGACATTTGGGTACTGGAGGTAATAGAAAAAAATAGTGGGTGCCCAAGCAAAATTGTGGTGGATTCTACTACTATGTGGTTAGTAGTGCACCACAGTTCGGCTACACTGTAACCGAATGCATGATTTATTTTTTTAACCTCCCTGGTATTATGATTTTATGCGGCGCACGGCCACGGGAGGTTTTTTTTTACCTAATTTTTTTTTAACATGTAGCTAGCCTAGCGCTAGCTACATGCTCTCCCCCCCCCCCTTCCCTGCGGTGTCCACCCAGCCCCTCCAATCGGCACCGGCGCATTATCCCAACAGGAAATCCCGTGCTGAACGGGATTTCCTGTATGGATGTACCCCGTCGCCATGGCGACGATCGCGATGATGTGACGTCAGAGAGAGTCCCGATCCACCCCATAGCGCAGCCTGGCGGTGATTGGCCAGGCTGCGCAAGGGGTCTGCGGGGGGCTCTCTTTCGTGGCGGATCGGTGACGAGCAGGACAAACACGCAGCTAGCAAAGTGCTAGCTGCGTATTTGAATTAAAAAAATTATGCAAATCGGCCCACCAGGGCCTGAGCAATCCACTGCGGCGGCATAGCCCAAGCTCAGCTCGGGAGTACCGCCAAGGAGGTTAAACCGGGTTTAGTGTTGAGTAGGTGAGGGAGGGTTAGTGTGAGAATTAGGGTACAGAGGGTGATAGAATGTCTGTAAAATTACTGATATTCTACTATCTATATTACCTGGTGCCTATGCCTCCTTACACCTCTATTGCATGTATGCCTCTAAAAGCCTGGTTAGTGGTAATAAGCGCTAAAGATTTGACTATTTAACATCACCACTGTTCAAATTACTGTCAGTTCCCATTCTATTATTTACTGTATCATCACTTCAGTGCTGTGTGCCATGTTTTTAAAAAGTGGTTGTCAGAATTAACCATTTTCTGGGTGTTCATGAAGATGGGCTGATGGTGTTAACTGCAGTACCTCTATTCTCTATTGTTGGAGTCTGACCAGGAAGCCTGTTGCCACTTTTATTAATATGGCATTGTTAAAGAGAAACTCTGACCAAGAATTGAACTTTATCCCAAATCAGTAGCTGATACCCCCTTTTACATGAGAAATCTATTCATTTTCACAAACAGACCATCAGGGGGCACTGTTTGGCTGATATTGTGGTGAAACCTCTCCCACAAGAAACTCTGAGTTTCCTGTCTGAACCTTGCTGCATTGGGGGAAATACCTGTTTACAGCGGTTTCCAACTGCCAAAAAAGCATGCAGCAGCTACATCACCTGCCCACAGTAAAAATGTCACCATGTAATACATGTCAGAATGTAAATCAGGGAGAGGAAAGCTTTTACAATGGGCAAACACTGACTAAATAATTTATACATAATTATTGTAAAAATGAAGCACTTTTTTATTACATTATTTTCACTGGAGTTTCTCTTTTTAAAGTGATATTCATTTTTCTAAATGTTT
Organism: Hyperolius riggenbachi; assembly: GCF_040937935.1. Classification (NCBI taxonomy): domain Eukaryota; kingdom Metazoa; phylum Chordata; class Amphibia; order Anura; family Hyperoliidae; genus Hyperolius; species Hyperolius riggenbachi. Next base: position 250,404,383 of record NC_090651.1, read on the forward strand.
AGCAGCGATTTTTTTTTTTTCTAATCATGTGAGAATCTCATCATCCACCCCACAACATCTCCACATATGTCCCGCAAAACATAATTCATATGACAAAACCTTTTTTGAAGTTTCACAAAATGTTAACTTCAAGATATGTTATAACGTATTAAGCCTCTGCATCAATAGTGTTGTTAGCACAGTTATTTCAGCATTTGTATATTAGAATTATGTAACACTGTTATAATTGTTGTGCCAATAACTAACTGGGAATGTTTTCAGTACACATCGGACAGTGAGAATGGGTAGATCAGGGCAGTAGGTGCAAAGAATGAGGGTGGTGGTGGGAGGAGGAGTGTAGTATAGGTGGTAAGGAAGGACTATCAAATTCATGCTAATCGTTTTGAGTTCATGCAGATTTTGTGTTTGCAAATCTGTACAGCTTGTGATGATCATTTGTATGATTCAAATGATTTTAATAGACCAGTTCCACGCTACATAAATGTGCAAGAAATTACTGTAACATAAAATAAAATCTCACTAATTTGCTTTAGTGAGAAGTAGGGATGGGTCACTAAATGGCTAATAATGGGTTGAAGCCAACTACAGCTTGTAAACGGTTGCATTTGATAGGTCCATTTATAATTTGTATAGACTTGTATCAACTCAGAACAATTAGCATTCATTTGATTGGCCATACTAAGTGGTCAGGCACAGAAAATTGGTGGATAAAATGGAGTGAACTTTCAATAGAGGAAGCCTGTTGAGTAGTTCAGTGTCACATCTGACGCCTGCCAGTGCAATTTAAATGCCGAATTTCAGCGGTTGTAAAACCCACACCTGTCAGCAGAGAACCGCAACATGTTGCATCTGAGCATGCCTGCGGCCACAATCAGGTGTTTCTCCATGGAGAGAAGCCTTACAGCTCCAGTACCGAATGCTAGCAAGTGCACGGCCAGTGCAAGAGAGCAGCTGACAGGTGCCTGTCTATAAGAGGCCTAAGAGAGAGAACAGGTGAACTGGGTGGAGATCCCAGAAGCACAGACTCTGTCAGTTCATAACCTTTTTGTTTTGAATTTGTCAGAAGAGGTGATTTAGGGGTGGGTCAATGAAAGGTGAAATTAGGCAAGAGGAGCCTCGACTGTTGTACCTTCACATGCATGGTGTAATGGAATGCTGCAGCTTTCAAGACACAACAGCCATCTTTTCACCTTCACCACTTCCCTCCTTGTTGTGGCCACTCCTACATCAGTTTTCTGTTGTTGGCAAGGTCCAAGACAAAAAACTAATAAAATCCTGGATCCTTAACAGATTGGTGCCACAACAAGCATGCACAATCTACGATTCAACTGGTTTCGGGACAACATTGGTTGAATGTATCAATTGGACATGCTGGGAAATCTCGGGCTGATGTGTTTGATCAGGTGCACAGCACTAATGATGTTTGATATCGTGAGAACGGAATATAACGAAATCCCTGGCCGATGTCCCTTCCAAATGTTGTATGTATCCCCTGTACATGTTTACTAAAATACTTAACCTGTCATGTCACCTGCTAGTGTCCCCCCACACTTGCACATTTGGGTCCCATAAGACTACTGGCAAATAGCATGTGGGGCGCGTGTGATGTCACACGCATACACTATAATGCCAGCAGCCACATAGGCCTCCAATGACAGGTGGACTATTTTAACACACGGCTACATAACATTTCAGGGGTGGCCAGGTGGCGTCACAAGGGTGATTCTTGAAAGATTTCATGCTGAAATCGATCAGGAATCAGCTTGTAGCAACTGTGCAGTCAACTAATCTCTGATCAGATTAAGTCAGAGAGCGATCTGTCTCTTGGTTGATCAGTTGCCATATAGCTTGATGAATGTCTACCTTTAGACTTCTTTTAAGCTGACTATACATTTATAGATTTTCACCCAAAAATTTTTCAAAACAACTGATTCCTTTCAGAATGGAATTTTTTCCTACTACACACAATTTTCAATAGATTGCAGCTGTTGTACTGTTCACTTCAATGCAACGCTATGGCCTATTGATCGCCTGCCACTCCTGCCCCCAATTGACCTATATGTTCTGTCCTGCCTGGACAAAACTGATTGAATCAAATATTTAATGCCTGGTACACATTACAATTTCCAATTGGTCGTGGACTGCTCTCCTCCGGGTTGGGGAGACTTCGGCAGTCTTTGGAAAGCACTTGACTTCCGAAGATGGGCCGCTCCGTACTGCGCATGTGCGAGTCCCATCTCTCATGTGCTAAGTACAGAGCCGCCTGTCTTCCCGAATGCTTCCAAAGACTGCAGAAGTGGTGGGAGATTTAACCTTCTTAGCGGTAACCCCGAGCTGAGCTCGGGGTAAGCCGCCTCGGAGAATATCTCAGCCCCTGGTGGGGCGATTTAAATTCTGTAAAGTGTTGTAGGCATGGCTAGCAGTTTGCTAGCCACGCGTACAGCTCGGTCGGTGCCGCCACGCAGTGGCGGAAGAGCCCCCGCCAGAGCCCTGCGCAGCCCGGACCAATCACTTCCGGGCAGTGCAAAGGGCTGGATCGGGTGCGCCTGACGTTGGCTAACGTCATTCCGATCGTCGCCATGGCAACAGGAGAAGTCAAACAGATTGCGTTCTATACGCAATCTCCTGTTTGTTGTTGTTGCCGGCGGCGATCAGACTAGAGGGACACATGTGCCCTCTAGTGGTGTTTCATGTAGCTACCACTCGGGTAGCTACATGAAACAGAGAAAAAAAAATAAAAAAAAAGTGTGATGCAGCCTCCTTGGCAAAAAAAATGAACCGCCAAGGAGGTTAAATGCAGCCGCCTGCGGAAATTGAGGAGACTGGCAGGAAACCGGGAAGGCTCTGTAGGACCCAGAGCCTTCCTTTTCCTTAGGGCTGGAACCCACTAGAGCGATTTTGTGAGCGTTCAGGGAGGTTTTCAAAACGCTCGTGATTTCCCTAAACACTCAACCGATGTTAATGGATGGACCAAATTTCACTGGAGTGATTGCAATTACCAAAATCGCAAACACAGGACATGCAGCATTTTTAGTGTTAGTGTTTTTGCAATGTAAAGTATATAAACGCTGGCATAATTGCTCGTCAAAACCTACACAGAGTGCTTTTGCTAGCATTTTAAGTTACTGCACACTCTAAAAAAAATTAACATTAATTAAAAGGACCAATCAGAATTAAAAATGCTAATCGCTACACAATCGCTGGCAAAATGCTTACACTTTTTAAAATCACTACCAAAATTGCCAAGAAAAGCTCATGAAATTGCTTACAAAATTTTCATACAAAACGCTAGCAATTAGCATTTTGTAGGGGGTTCCAGGCCTCAGGTTAGTATCTGTTTTTTTTATCTTTAATAACGCTAGGATTAGCTTCAAAGACAAGTTGAAAAATGATCTCCAAGGAGAAAAAGTTAAATGCATATGGGCCTGGCAGTGGAGAGGCCTATGTCCCATGGAGGCAAAAATTAGTACAACTCCAGCTGTATGTTAGTACACACTATATAGGTGAAGTGAACCTTACATCCTCTTCAAAATGTGCATATTCAAACTTCTGATTCATAAATTAAAGGATAAGCAAGGCAAGCAATTACATTTACCTCTACTTACCCGGTGCTTCTTCCAGCCCCTAGAAGTCATTTGGCTACCTCGCCACAGCTCCGGTTTTCTCTGGTGTCCCGCTGGCAGCCTCAAGATTGCCGATCCATCTTCTGCACATGTGCAGGCTCATGTCACCTGGATATGGGCCTGTGCAGCATGCTCCCGATGATGTGGGTGTGTTCAATTGCACATGTGCAGAAGACGATGAGCCATTGGGGGTCGGTGATCTTCAGATGCTGCGAGACATTTAACCTCCTTGGCGTTATGGACGAGTATACACGTCCATTACCGCCGGAGGTCACCGCTCAGGCCCTGCTGGGCCGATTTGCGCCAAATAAAAAGCAGCACACGCAGCCAGCACTTTGCCAGCTGCGTGTGCTGCCTTATCGCCGCCGCTCTGCGGCGATCCGCCGTGAGCAGCGGCGAAAGAGGGTCCCCCCCAGCCGCCCGAGCCCTGCGCAGCCGGAACAAATAGTTCCGGCCAGCGCTACATGACGTCACTCCGCTCGTCGCTATGGCGACGAGGGAAGCAAAACAAGGAAGGCTGCTCATTGCGGCCTTCTTTGTTTATTCTGGGCGCCGGAGGCAATCGGAAGAACGCCTCCGGAGCGCCATCTAGTGGGCTTTCATGCAGCCAACTTTCAGTTGGCTGCATGAAATAGTTTTTTTTTTTTTAATAAAAAAAAAAACCCTCCCGCAGCCTCCCTGGCGATTTTAATAGAACGCCAGGGAGGTTAACTGCTCACCTCACTAATCCTTTTAAAAAAAAGAAACTACTAAAATAAATAAAATATATACACACACACACACACACACATTATGGAATTAACTTTTTCTCCTGATTCTTCTCCTAGGTGATATAGCCACACTGTCAAAATGCATTTTAAGCCACAGACAAGCAAGAAAGTACTCAAAATAATTTTGACAGCACTTTTTTACCTACTTTTGGTATGTTTTCAATTGCAGAGTGCTGCAAAGTTATTTTAAAGCGAAGATGAAAAAGTATCTCCTAGGTGAAAAGGGAATTGCATATGGGCCCTGCATGTATGGGCATGCAATTCACTTTCTCGCCTGAGTTTTCTGCAATTGAAAAAGTACCTAACATAGGTGGAAAAGTGCTATCAAAATTATTTTGAGTATTTGTTTGCTTGCTGATGGTTTAAAAGGCATTTTATTGAAAAGTTTGAAATTTCACCTAGGTGAAAAAGTGAATTGCATATGGGCCCTGGTCTTTACAGGCTATTCTCAATTAGCTCATAGTCCTCCTGTGCTTTTTGGGGGGTCTCTGTAGCCTCTGGACTTCACAGTGCTGACAGGGAGTTGTCATTGCAAGTACTGTGTTCCAATGATTGAGAGAATGTAACTGGCATCCTCTAGTGGATGAAAGCAGAATTTCAACTGCACAAAATCCATCTCAAGAGTGATTTTAGTGTAGGTTACATTATTCCTCAACACGAGTGTACTTTAGCTACTACAAGGCACTGACAGTATCAGTTATGTGAGTATTTTATAAGCTTACCTTAGTGATGTAGAAATTGTGTGGCATGAATGAGGCTGTTAAATGAGTAATGCGGTTTCTATCACTAACACAATTATCTAATTTATAACCATTCTAAATTGTCAAAATATTATTAGCAATAAGAGCATATTAATGGTGGTGGTACAAATGGTATGATTAATGGTAAATATAACTGATGTAAAAGTGTCAATTTTAATAAATATAGTATAAAACAATGATGTCAAATAAATTTTTTTTTTTAGAAATACTTTATTTTCCCGTTAAGGTTTGTGGTTATTTAATAACTGCAGGACAGGTTCCACACAGAGAGAGTGAAAGAGCGCTGTGAGAAAGAAGATGACTAGAACTGGTGTGACGGCACTAGACATTCGAGTTCTTCCTCTATCTCAATAATAGCAGCCCAACAGAAGCAGTGGCATAGTAAAGAAGCAAGACACCATATGAGACTTCCCATCTGGCTTCTATGCCACTGCTTCTATTAATAGATTGTTATTATTATGCTGGAGGCAGGATTTGAAATGCTCTATCGCTATTGCACCAGTTCTTGTTTGTAGATACTCATGTGGCTATCTTGGCTACTGATGCTGAGGGACTGGGCACAGAAGCTGCAACATAGGTTAATGATTTTGATCAATAAAATTGCCATTTGAATTACTCCAAGGTGTTCCCGATTTCTTTATGTTGAATGGCTGGTGTGGTGATCACTGAGGTACAACCTCTCAAGTTACCTTCTGCCTAAGGTCTGTGGAAGGAAGTGAGTGGCAACAAGCTAACACGACCTCCCAGAAGGGAACGCAGGAAGCAGAGCAGTATAATCTGCTTGGCCTGTGATAAAACTGAAATCATTTCTACTTGAAATGCTCCTGGACCACTAGGTTAACACTATAATTAGGTGTCTAGCTTCTTGGCGTCAACGTATGCCCCAACCTGTTTAATAGTGGGAAGGCCAGCAGTCTCCAATCAGGATTTTCCTGACTTTCATTGCCATTGTACGGTGGCAAGTGCTGAAGCAATGTGCTTCTGCTTCCATAACCGCAATAACACTGAGATATCGAGATAAAGGGAGGGGGACACCAAGAGCCCAATAGTGTGATATTGTATAGATGATAATTAATAATGAGTAATATAACAATTTAATACTCACAAACTAGGGTTACCATTAGGCAACCACTGTGTTACCATTAGGCAACCACTGTGAAGGCAGGTGGGGAGATTAACCTGACCCCACTCAGGATTAACCACCCTGGCGTTCTGATTAAATCGCCAGGGTGGCTGCGGGAGGGTTTTTTTTAAATAAAAAAAAAACTATTTCATGCAGCCAACTGAAAGTTGGCTGCATGAAAGCCCACTAGAGGGCGCTCCGGAGGCGATCTTCCGATCGCCTCCGGCGCCCAGAATAAACAAGGAAGGCCGCAATGAGCGGCCTTCCTTGTTTTGCTTATATCGTCGCCATAGCGACGAGCGGAGTGACGTCATCGACGTCCTGACGTCAGCCGCCTCCGATCCAGCCCTTAGCGCTGGCCGGAACTTTTTGTTCCGGCTGCGCAGGGCTCAGGCGGCTAGGGGGGCCCTCTTTCGCTGCTGCTCGCGGCGAATCGCCGCAGAGCGGCGGCGATCAGGCAGCACACGCGGCTGGCAAAGTGCCGGCTGCGTGTGCTGCACTTTATTTGATAAAAATCGGCCCAGCAGGGCCTGAGCGGCAGCCTCCGGCGGTGATGGACGAGCTGAGCTCGTCCAGACCGCTCAGGAGGTTAAGTCGCTCTCTGTAGATGGGAAGAAGATGGGTACAACCCTCCACCAAGGGTGGACTTAGCAATCTGTAGAAGCTTTCCAGAGGCGCCAATAGAATAAAAGTCACTTAAACGAGCTTAAAACCGATGGGGCAGTGGTGGGCCTATCCCATCCATGCAGACAAAGCAAACAAAGGAAGGACTGTGGCATCAACAGTCAAACAACAATTTATTTATACTCCACAGTAAAAAATAGGCAACGCGTTTCACGGGCTCAATCCCGCTTCATCAGGCCAATCAAAAAGGAGCATACAGCTTAACAGCATCAAAACCACACTGAGCGCCTCTGTCTGGTTTTGATGCTGTTAAGCTGTATGCTCCTTTTTGATTGGCCTAATGAAGCGGGATTGAGCCTGTGAAACGCGTTGCCTATTTTTACTGTGGAGTATAAATAAATTGTTGTTTGACTGTTGATGCCACAGTCCTTCCTTTGTTTGCATGAATGGGATAGGCCCACCACTGCCCCCATCGGTTTTAAGCTCGTTTAAGTGACTTTTATTCTATTGGCGCCTCTGGAAAGCTTCTACATACTGAGATATCGAACCATTATTAATACGGCAAGGGTGGATCAGTAATTCTTATGGCTCAGTCACATGGTCAGCATTTTTCTGCAGTGGTACAAAACAGTGTTTTAGAGGCGTATCTATAGTTAGTAGGCTCACCCTGCTCCTGCAAAAGTTCTGGCTGTGTTAAATACTATTCCCCTTCCAGGCTGCCTTGTCCTCAGGGGTAAGATGTAATGAATTATGCTATTTTTAAAGTAATTTGGACTCAGTCTTTTGATGGCACCCAAATTACTGTCTGAAGGCCATTTTAACCATAATTCCTATTATCGCGCCAGCTACATCAAAATCTCTGGTGCTGCTTTCCTTTGGAGGCAGCAAGTGCTTAGTAAGCGCTAAATGAGTAGCTTGGCCTTTTTCTGTCCCTATCCTCAACACACATACACAACCTGTGCTCCAACATCTTCACACCTTAATACATTTAAAAAAAAAAAAACCTCTTACTTCAGAAGCCATGTTTTATGTTGTCAGTTAAGTTAACATTCACCTAGGGCCAGGTCAAGTGATTTGGGTTGATGATGGAGCAATTTAAGCTAGAACCATTTATGTCAGCAATTGCAACAATTAGCTTCTGGGCAAGAGCATCGTCATGGCGGCAATGCTAAGTTAGTCCGATTGTTTATTTGTTGGTAGTCATAAAACTAGTGTAGAATTTGCCCATGTAAAAGTGTTATTTGATTAATTTAAAAAAAAAAAAAAACAATCACATACGTACAGGTTCCTTCTGGGCAAGTATAAACATTGCAAAGATTTCATTTAGCATTTCTGAACAGGTTTATTTTCTGAAGAAAAAGCAGTGAGGGAGAGTTTACATGTCACCGTGGATAAAGCACGCATTTTTCCGCACATGCTTTATAGAGCAGTAGACATGTTCATCTGCGTTATAACGTATGCATTTTGCCACAGTAGCTCAATGATTGTCAATAGGAAAATGAGCAATGCACGCAAAATGATGCTGCACTGCTGAAAGTTTCTTTAGTGAACGTTCTCATTGACTTAAATTGGATTTTATGTTGTAATATAATTTGAATGGAGAAACCCTGCCTAACTGAACAGAGAACACTGTGTAGCTTTGAAAAGACAAACAAAGAGACCGAGAGCCCAATATGGTGTAGTATGTCAGAATCAAATGAAAATAAAATAAAAGCAAACGGTTGATGTACTCACAAGTCTGGGTTACCGCAAAGGCAACCACTGTAACTGCAGGTGGGGATAATTAGGACCTGACCCCACTCAGGTATTAAAAAGTCGCTCTCTGTAGATAGAAAAATTGGGGATGCACCCCTCCACCAAGGGTGGACTGTTCAGCAGCAAAAGCAAGAATAACAGAGGTGCCAACAAGTATATAATTAAAATCCGCTCTAAAAGGGAGGGATGCAGGTGGACACACCTCCCTCAGGTAAAAAAATAGACCAGCCAATAAGCTGGTTATATAGTTCTGTTATTCATTAACAGCTTATTGGCTGGTCTATTTTTTTACCTGAGGGAGGTGTATCCACCTGCATCCCTCCTTTTAAAGCGGATTTTAATTATTTTATAGACTTGTTGGCGCCTCTGTTATTCTTGCTTTTGCTAGAGAAAACTGTGTGTTTCACACACCTAGGTGCAAGTTCCATCCAGATGCATTATAAGGCAAATAAATTAGAGATTTTGTAACCATATGCCACTGGTTGACACATGCTGTGGTTACTGCCTGGTAAGGAAAAAAAATAAAATAAAAACCTTGTTCACTTCTTGTGGTTGGTGGCTGCTGCCCATGTGTGCATGTATGTGTGTGTGTGTGTATATATTATAACACAACCACCAATGCTGGACACTCCCACAAACTAACACAAAAGATGTTATTCCCAAGCAGGCTATTGACGGCGATGGCTAGTGCAACAGTGCACCTTTTGCTGTATATGGCAAAATGCTCATGATTAAAACAAATGTGCGGTACTCCATGCTTTACAGTGTGAACTCTAGAGGCTCCAGCAGCTTCCCATGTTCTCCTTGACCCCACCACTGCTAGCTGAGACCCTCTTATTCTTTGTGGCCACGCTCCCTTCTGTGTACAAGAAGAGTTGCATGGTACTGGGCAGGCATAGACCATACTCATGCATGCTCATACACCCATGAGAGCATATTAGAAAAGCCTTTGCCAGATATGCTTAGAGTTTCCCAGCCCTGAATCAGTGGGCTAAGGAAGGATAGACTATCCAAAGGATTAAATTCTGATGAAGTATCTAACTTCGATTTTTTTTGCCCAGCTTCATGTTCACGTTAAGTGTACTGCTGTCAGTGGCTTTTGTGAAAGAGCCCTTAGCACCCCATTAACCATCTCTACAGAACACTAAGAATGATGTCAGGGTACTTAATAAGTCCTGTTCAGCACATGACCACCACTTCTGCCAAGCAACTACTTTAGTATTTTCAGGACTGAGAAGCCTTGTCACACCATTTGCATTGAGCTGGTACTGACCTGTGGAAGTAGTTTTATCACTACAAAAAGCTTTGTTAAACATTTTTGTGGCCTACCAGCTTTTAGCATCTCTGGAAAGACGTTACTCAATTTTAATGCTTTTTTTTTGGGCACTCCAGTAGTACTTTTAGGAGGTTAAAAATTGCTGCCTGCATGTTCCACTCATGAAAGGTTCCCTTTAAATTATACCTGAACTTAGGAATCTTTCTACAAGCAAAACAAATACATTCACCTCATGAAAGATTCCACACATACCTTGGTTCACATAAGATTGGGTGTCTTTCAGGGTAAATTCCATTCTTCTGCTGTGGAATGCATCTATGAGCCTCCACTGTGCTGCCATGTGAACTCACGTCCCACATGATTATATGGGCATATTCACACACCTGCATTGGTATATGGTTCAAGTAATCCTACTACACGTTTTACAGTGCGTTTCTGCAGGTGTTTGCTTTAACCTTTATCTCTGGCTTCATAAGGACAAGAGCCTCTTTTCCCCAACACTGATTGATGTGATTGGCTGACAGGGTTAGGAGACAATGCTATGCCCAGGTAGAGAGAACATACAGGGCATAGGATTTCTAACTTTGCTGTGTCCAAATCCAGTTAAGCAATATTTGGCAGCCAAGTCAATTATTCCCCTAGTTATCTTCCCCATCAGAAGCTGATCTATGGTGTACCACAAGTCGCATCTCCTCCTCTTTTCATTGCAACAGACACATTGCTGTGTCTGTACAGCACTCAAATCCCAAACAGTCACCCAACACATGGAGTCCTGATCCCTTCAGGCAGGAAATATTGCACATGTGTACACACCTTATGGTTCGGAGATGTACGCAGTACTGACTGACAGTTTTGGGGGAAAAAAAAAAAAGCAAGCTTCTGTCCAGAGAGGTAAACCTTGAGGGCTGGAACCCACTAGAGCGATTTTTGTGAGAGTTTAGGGAGCGTGAGAAATTTCCCTAAACGCTCTGCCATGTAAATGGATGGTGCAAATTTCACATTAGCATTTCAGGCAACAATGAAAACGCAATTGCATTGCGCTTATGGAAATGTTACCGCGCAATTTCCACTACAAAGCCCTTCTGCCTGCGCTTTGCTGATCCCAATTGACCTGTAAAATGCAGGAAAAAAAAAACACAGCCAGTGAAACAGTATTTATGTGTGAAGAACTGAGATGGGCTCTAATAAAGGAAGATTTAGTTGAAGTTTGCTTAGGAGATACACCAAGAACAGAGCTACCATTTTAATACAGATGACAAAACCACACAAATGTAATAGAATTATCCAATTTAATCTTTAATAGCAAAACAATTATTCAATTAAATAAATTATTGCAAAAAACAAACAAATTAGAAATTCATAATCTTGTTCTTAAAAGTCCAAATCCAAGGGGAAAAAAATTGGTTTTTGATAAAAGGTCAGAAGCTTTTTTGTCCATTTATTGCTGTCTGGATCCCCACCGGGGCAGTTCAATCATACTTTCCTATGGAGAGCCTTTCCTGCCCCCTTTCGGTTTTTACCTTGTTGTCCCCCGGCAAAGTTACTCTGCCTCCAGAAGCCCTCGGAAGGCTTTGTGAGCGCACACATTTACTAAAGGCTCAGGCAAATTTGGGCACAAGTGAAGCTGAAAGACATCTCACACTGCTCCCGCTGAATCTCCTGCACACACCAAATACTATTCGGCTATCACCAACGCTCAGATTATTTACCGAGCACTGCTATAGCTGTAATTCTTATTACGGCCAATGGGGGTGCCTAAATGATTGGTGTTGTGCCAAAATTAGCGGATTCATCCGTAGCACTTGTGTCCTTAAGTAAAGATGCAGCAAACCGTTCTACTGTGAACAGTCCATGGGCAGCCTGCCTCTGTACTACCAGGTCGGCAAGGTCCCTCAGTAGTATGCAGTCGCTGGCCCGGCGGCCCACGTCCTTGATCGCGCACCTGTGGCTGGGCACACTCTGCACATGTGCATGACGTCATGCTGTGGACTGTTTGCAGTAGAATGGTTCGCTACATCTCTAGTCCCTGAGTACTTCTTAAAAAGGGAGGATCCGTACTGTGCATGCGTCTTTGGGAGCACTAAGACACAGGTGTTCCTGAAGCTTTCAGATGGTCCTCGGAGGTGTATTCAACTGGATGGTTGAATACACATACAACGCGGGATGACATCGCTGCAACGAGGGACAGGCAAGGCTCTATAGGATCCAGAGCCTCTCCTCTCCATAGACAAATGTCTTTGCTCAGTTTTATGGTACTTTAATGCAATATGAGCTCAGGTCGACACAGAGACCAGAGTTGGAAGGCAACATTAAAAACTTAAGAATTTCTAACACAGCTTGCTTCTCACTGTTCCTAACAGACAAATTTAGACATTTCCTGTCGAGAGGAACTGTGGGAGATTTTCTAAAATGGGGGATGCAGACAATAATAAAACCCCAAAAGATTTTAACCCTATTTGCACAATTTTTTTTCTTGTTGGAGATGGGCTTGAAGTGAACTTTAAAGATTTTGTCTATAAATATTAAAATATATTAATGAAACCGCAAAACCTTAAATCCAAAAATTCCTTTCAAACTATAAAATCGCTTGTAGGACGAAAGGTTTCTATAGTGCATTGGCTTACAAACATGTCAGCTCAGCATAGGTTTAAATGACAATATAAGTGGATTTAAGTCACATGAATGAGGGGAAGGGAGAGTTACAGAAAACAAAGCATATCAATGCAGTGCAATGATGGCGGGAAGTTTTGTTTTGTTTGTCTTTTTACACAGGGATATTACTCTGTAATTAACCAGTTTAATATATTAACTTCCACTCCAGCCTAGCCCTTGTTCTGACTCTTCCTCACATTTTTACAGCACATTCCCACTGCTAAAAAAAAAAATATCATTAATATCCTAATCCCCTGTATACTTATGCAAAGGGCCTGGCTGTACGTCAGATGCGGCATCAACAAAGTGAACATAGGCCTTTAGGTGTATTTCCAAACACATGACTATCCAGATCTGCCAGTGACCAAAGAGTTTTTTTTTTTTACCATATCATATGGAATTAAGGGGTTAAAAAGTACTTGAATTCCGTTATAAAACCATAACAATAAAGCAGACTCCTTAACCCTAACACCATCACTTCTGCTGAGCAATAAGGCACACCTCTTGGCAACACTGCCACAGTTCGCAATCAGGTTTGGCGATTTCGACTGGCACCATGTGCTTAAGATGCTGGCAGCTAAACTTTTTTCTTTAGCATTTCACGTCACACTAGTGTAGAAATTAACAAGACCATACTGATATTCCTCCCTGTTGGAGGTTTAATAAAATCAGCCCGCTTTGAAATCAGTCACTTCCCAATGGGGGGAGCCAGAGGGCCTCCGATTTAGCCCTTCCAAATAAGAACAACCCAAGAGAGCTCTCAGCAAGAGAGAGATATCGGAGACATCTGCAAATCTACAGACAGACATAACTTGGATCCATTAATCAAAACCAGTATCACAGACAAAACACCAACTCCAATCTTCAAATAATGTCTGATCATGTGCTTCTCCTAAGACCAGCAGCAAATTCATTACCTTCAGAACAGTAGGTTGTCAAGTTTGAGTTACAATAGGACATTGCTTAATTATAGTCTGCACTGCCTTTTTCTTTTTAAGAAAACTAAAGAAGTATTTCTGGTAATGATAATGTCATGCTATTTTTTGTTTACATTGTTTCTTGCTAATGAACGATGTTGGTAAAGTCTAAAGTGGCTTTTACCACACATAGGCTGGAAGCAGGCTTATTTGATTTGCATGCGTTTTGCCGCAGTGGCTTGCAAAAAAATTGCATATAATGTAAGCCTGTGGGCCACACAATCGCATTATTGTGCAATGCGATTGTATGTGCTTTTTAAAAAAACTGCACACCAAATTCCTTCTTCCCACATACAATATGTGAATTGCATGCAATGCTTTCCTATGATGATGTAAAGGTATGCATTTTGCATGCATTTTATGTAAAAACAATCTGCTAATGTCATTTTACTGTTTTATATAAACAAATGGAAATGCACCAAAAACATAAATAAACGTATATGGCCGAAAACTGACCAGACAAGTGTCCTCCCAGCGTTATGGTTAAACATAATCCCAGACTGCCAGTAGAGGGCACTGTAGAATCAGTCAGTCATTCTGCAATACTTCCAGGAACACTCTTGTGCTAGATTTTAGTAGAAAGAAAGTGTGATATCACCTGCCATTGTTTCACAGATATGTCATTGATTTGATATTAATCCTAACTATCTCCATAACATTTATTATCAGTCTTGTTATTAAAAATTGCAATCGTTAAGCCACAAATTAGGGGTTATAATAAAGTGAACTGGACAGATTAGGTTCACCTTTTCCTTAGTAATTTGACAAGACACAAAAACCTGTAAGTAATGATGTTTGGCCGCACACTGTGTAAACATGGAAGTTACATTGGCATGTAGTTGTGATTAATCAGTGGACCAGATATGTATGAAAGGTGAAGACCGCTCATTACGCCTTTGTCGGATGTGGCAGCGAGGAAGTCATCGGTAGTGCCGCAAGTAGACCAGTTTCTGAGGATTAAACTTCTCCCGGCATAGTGGGCATTCAGCCTGAAATGAAGATTGCAATGGTTAAGCACATGTTGGCATTAAAAACAAATAATATGCATGTTATTGCAAGAAATCCAGAGACACTGGGATGCCTGAAATTGTCCTTCCGTGCAAAGTTCTGGGTAAGCCCTGATAAAGAGATGGGCCCATATGCAATTCACTTTTTCTCCTGAGTTTTCTCCCAGGTGATATTTTCTCAACTTGTCATAAAATGTATTTTAAGCCACCAGCAAGCGAGAAAATACTCAAAATATATTTAATAGTATTTTTTTGCCAACTTTTGGGTACTTATTCAAAATGCTGAAAAGTTAGGTTAAAGATGAAAATGATCTCCTAAGAGATAACTCGTGAAAAAGTTAATTGCATATGGGCCATGGTATCAAATGGTGTTAAGCTACCCATACACAGAGTCGATTTCCCACCGATATACAGCAGATGCGATCACTTTGATCGAATCTGCTGTGAAAAATCGATAATGCAAATGTTGACCGATCGATCGATTTCCATCCAAAATATATCCATTCCGATCTGTCCTGGCAGAAAATTTTGCTCGATTGCGGGCGGGTTGGGAGTGTGTCCACACAACCTGTGGAGCTGCCGCCTGCTCGCTGCCCCGTGTGCTCCCCCGGCTGCAGCAATGCATTATCTGTCCGCTGGCGCGAGTCCCCGGTCCGTGCTGACACTTTCTCCGGCTGGCCTGTCTCCTCATTACTTCCTGTCTCCTTCTGTGACAAGCCGAAGTTTAACCAGTAGAGCGCCCTCTACTGTTTGTACTTCTGCTCATCACAGGACTGGACAGGAAGTGGAGACAGGCCAGCCGGAGAAAGTGTCAGCACAGACCGGGGACTTACGCCAGCGGACAGATAATGCATTGCTGCAGGTCGGGAGAGCACACGGGGCAGCGAGCAGACGGCAGCTCCACAGGTTGTGAGGACACACTCCCGACCCGCCCGCAATCGAGCAAAATTTTCCGCCAGGACATGGGCAGTAATGGGCAGTCAATAGATCCCTCTGTGATCAGATTCGATCAGAGAGGGATCTATCTTTAGATCGATTTGGTGGCAATGGCTTCCTTAAAGCGATATAAAACCCTGACATAATATTCAATAAAAACAGGTTTTCCTCATTTAGAAATTATACATTCCTAAAATACAGTAATTTTACTCTGAGAGCTGACTTTGCTTTATTCATCCTCTAACTTAATCAGAAAGCATTTATGCTTGTCTCACTGTCTTTGTGAGACCCTGTGGTGTGTGAGGGAAGGCTTTGTTTACATTCCTGACTTGATATAATTAAACACTAGATAACATTATGTAAAGTTTCAGAAGCCGCCAGCTCTGCTAGAAGGGAAGCTTCTAAAGCCTGTGTTAACCCTTTGAATGCAGTTCTAGTAAAAACAAAAAAAAAATGCTGGTTGTATAGAATATGCTGTAAATAATCTATTAGAGCAAAGTAGAAATGCTGGGTTACATTCCGCTTTAACTATCCATATGCGTTGATAAAGGGGATCCTGCATGACCCCAAAACGGATAATTTTGGGGTCATACAAAAATGGATTGTGCCATTGGATGGGTGAATAGGTCACTGGTAATTGGATACAATGTGTGTACCCTTATAGATCTTCACAACAGTGACTGTTCTCCCGCTGCTCAGTGGTGCTGAATTCCGTACTATCTTTGTATAAAAAGGTGTGGATATTCCCCTGCTACATCAATGGTCAGGTAGGCCGCGTGATGATTTAAACATCAGAGTGGGAAAATGGTGAACTGTCAGTTTGTAGGGTGAAATTTAGAACATGAAAAAACTGAAGTATGTTAAACTTCAAGTTTTAAAATATTACAGCCCATCTAAACAAGTTTACAGCCCAAGTTTTAAAGCCCATCTAAACAAAAATGCAACATCACTTATATTTTTGGTCCAGAGGGGTTTATTACCAAGCATTTGTATGCACCATAGATTACCCTTCAGCAAGGCGGCCACTAAAGACAGCCTCTGCCGAGAATTTAGTGTGTATAGAGCAGCCCCCAACCCTCCCCAATGCCTCTTGAGAGACCCAGGCTGCTGGATTATCTTGGCCAAACACTGCTCTACACCACTATCCTCCCTCCTCACACCTCCACTGCGTGCCGCACATCATCCCTCTGCCCTCCTTCAAAGTGATGGAATGCCTGCAGACTTGTGACGCGCCTCGGCCACAAACTGTAACCCTAGAATTATAAACATGAAGTGTGTACCCAGCTTTAGTCTATAGAGTTCAGACTTCTCAGCAACAGTACAGCAAAGCTGCCTGAGCTCAGGACACACAGCCAGGCTGCAGTGATGGTAAAAAGTCACAAACCACTACACTATGCAAAATCATCTGAGAGGTAAGACAGTCAGGTGACACAATACACTGCACTAGCCGTGCTGTCCAAGTTACATTTTTTGTGTAGATGGGCTTTCCCAGGATATAAACTGCTTCTTTTTATATAAATAGACGGGATATTCTATTTAACAGTGTTGGCAGCATTTTCCATGGTAGTTCTCTATTGCTTTATATGTAGGCTCCTTAGTTTCTTCCATTTAGGGCGGGTTTCCACTAGACCACAAATCTCAAACTCTGGCATGCCGGCCAAATCTAGCCCTCAGTGCCGTTAAATTTGGCCCTAAAGTAGTTTCCCCACTTTGTATTATGTTTGGCCCACTCTAGATCACTAGGGAAGCTATATTGGAGGTGAAGCCCTAGATAACCAGGGAAGCCATATGGTGGAGGGAGGCTAGAACACTAGACACCAGGGAAAGGAAACTGTATACGTGGGGGTGGGGGTACGGGACGTACACCGGGTTACTAAAGAAGGAAGGCAACTAGAGAGCAGGGAACTGTGTAGAGGAGGGAGGGGAAGCCATTAGACACCAGGGAACCTTATAAGGGAGAGAGGTGGCCACTAGACACGGACGTTGGCCCATGACTTGGTCCCAGTATTCAATTTTGGCCAACTTTGTATTTGAGTTTGACACCCCTGCACTAGACCCAGCTGTGCCATGCAAGCAGCACTTCAAAGGTTATACACACACACACACACACACACACACACACACACACACACACACACACATTCGGAAGCAGCCTATTGATTTCAGTAGGCTGAGATTCTGGATTTGTATTTATGTGCGTGAAATCGGGCATAATCAGTCCTAGCGGAAACAGGCCCTCACAATTTCATCTCTTCTAGTGTAAATGGTAAAAACAACATATATTTTTTTAAAAGACTCATAGAAGAAGGGAAATTGGATTTTGAATTCTACATAAAAGACATAAATGGATAAAACCACAACTCATTTTAAAGAGGAATTTCAGTGAAAATAATGTAGTAAAAAAAGTGCTTCATTTTTTACCATAATTATGTATAAATGATTTAGTCAGTGTTTGCTCATTGTAAAATCTTTCCTCTCTCCGATTTACATTCTGACATTTATTACATGGTGACATATTTACTGTGGGCAGGTTATGTAGCTGCTCCTAGCTGTTTTGGCTGTTACAGAAAGCTGCAAACAGCTAATACCTGTCTGTGAACATTGTTACATTGTGGCAGTTTGCCCAGAGTACCGCGGTACTCAGAGCTTCTTGTGGGAGGGATTTCAGCCCAAAATCAGTAATACAGCGCCCCCTGATGGTCTGTTTGTGAAAAGCATCATATTTCTCATGTAAAAGTGGGTATCAGCTACTGATTGGGATAAAGTTCAATTCTAGGTTGGAGTTACTCTTTAAGAAACAGGAGGATAACAGGTTGCTATAGCTTATGGTAAATCTGCATTAAAAATATATATACATGTATAGATGTATATATTATATACAATACCACATCAGGGCCTAAGCCATTCAGAACTAGTGGAATAATTTAAAAATAAATAGCAACATACCATATGACTGATATGATCACACGAATGAAATTATTGAACACATATCGAAATGAATGTATAATGTATGTATGCACCAGATGCTAATTCTATTTCTATTCTTCAGTGACCCATTTTATGGTGATGAAAACATACAGATCGTAATTATTCTCAAATGCTGTAAACAAGGAAAGCAGATGGCAATCTTTTGATTTCAAAACACATCAGACAGACATTAAAGGATTATAGAACATTATACAGTACACAAACTATTTCTAGATGTAATGGCAAAATGTATCTATGTAAACAAGGTAACAAAAGGAATTAAGTCATCGGATAACACCAACATATGTAGGATTAATCAGTTACACCTTGCACACAATTTCCTGTACACCATAAATAAGGTGGGTAGCGCCAGAACAGTGAACCAATCAGGTTCTACTACAGTGCAATACTCATGGAGGACTATAAGGCTACTTACACACAAAGACGTTGCGTTTTAGGGGACGTTATGGTCGCATAACGTGCCCCTAACGCAACGGATGGTGGTGTTGAAGTTGGACGTCAGATTGAGCTGCGTTATGCAGCTCTCAAAGCAACCGCTCCAGGTTAGTCATAGGAAGTC
Organism: Hyperolius riggenbachi; assembly: GCF_040937935.1. Classification (NCBI taxonomy): domain Eukaryota; kingdom Metazoa; phylum Chordata; class Amphibia; order Anura; family Hyperoliidae; genus Hyperolius; species Hyperolius riggenbachi. The sequence goes on from NC_090651.1 coordinate 250,423,434, forward strand.
CGGATCTTTTTATGGATTCGGATCATTTGAATCGGATCATTGAAAAGATCCGGATCTTTGAACTGAATCATTTGAATCATTTTACTAGGGAAGCAGACTGGGTGAAATGACTAGCAGGACAGGACTTTCCCTGCACTGTACATTCTGTATGTTCCTTCCAGACAGACATCCACTGTGAACCGAATCATTCATTGTGATGATCCGGATGATTCGACTCATAAAAAAGATCCGGATCAAATGAACGAGTCGTTCATGATCCAAACACTACAGTCCCACCACGAGTCTCTGCAGTGCAGTGAATATTAATTAGTCATGTGGCTGGCAGCGGAGGAGGAGGGGAGACTTCCTCCTCCAACATTACTGAGCATGTGCAAGCAGTCTAACGCTGCTTAGCCCAGTATAACATACTGCATGCAGCACTGTTTTTAACGTGCTGCGTTACAATGTAACGCAACGTGTTACTGTGAACAGCAACATTGATTTTACAGTGCTGTGAGTTAGGCTGCGTTACTGGCTGCTGTAACGTGGGACTTTAACGTCCCACTGTGAAACCAGCCTAAAAGTCAACACTCAGAAATTGTTAGAGTTACAATAAAATATAACTTTAGTCATATCAAATAGGACAAAGCTGTTATCCGTATGGCCACACTGAAACAGACTTTTAATAGAAATTGATTTGAAGGAAACCTCAACTGAGAGGGCTGTAGTGGCGGCCATATTTACTTCCTTTTAACCAATAACAGTTGCCTGGCATCCTGCTGATTTTTTTGACCACAGGAGTATCTGGATCACACACATGAAACAATCATGGGGCTAATCTAGTCAGACTTTAGTCAGAAACATCTGATCTGCATGTTGTTTAGGATCTGTAGCTAAAAGTAATAGAGACAGAGGATTAGCAGGACAGCCTCATGCGTTACTGGGGCAGTTCTACAAACGCACAAGGCTGGTGGCGTTACTGCAAATCCCTGGCCTCCTGTGCGGTCGGAATTGGAGCCTGTAAACAGCAGTATGTGAGTGTAGTTCTTTTATTCATTAAAGCAATACTTCACTATTTTAAATCCTTTGGGTCCTAGTGCTTTTCTGGAGCTACTGAGGCTGGATACTCATCAGGGATATCTATATCAAAAAGCCTGTCTGCAGAGGACACCAGGGTGTGTGTGGGCAGGGGGAGAGGGGGCGGGGGGGGGGGGCAGGGAAGGGAGAATGCCTTCTTCGCCACTAGTAACCTGCTGTGTATGATAGAAGTGTTGGGATAAACAGTTACTTTTTTTTTTTTTTTTTTTTTTTTTTTATAAACCTGGTGGTGGTACTACTGTTATACAGTGTAACCCTATGTTAGATCTCTTTGATTTACTCAAGGCATTGACCTGAGAATCCCTGTGGATGCTATATTGAACTGTGTGTGCCTAACTGTGAAGACAGATGGACTACGCTGTTCTGCATGAACTGTGATTGATACAAACATGCAGGGCAGTGAACTTTATTTTGTTTATGCCAACCAAAGTCAGTGACTTTTTTGCTTATCTGCACTCCACCATTGTTTACATGTTTAATTCTAAGCGCAGTTTCTACTTATTTATTTACTAGCCATTGTTTACTATAGCAATAAAAAACAAACAAACAAAAAAAACACACAATGGTGCAAGCTCCTTTGTTAATTTTTACATTTCCTCTGGATCATTTGAGACCACTATTCCTGGGGGCAAATTATACAGGAGTTCCTATCTCTTGGCATAGCTTGAGATAAGCCCCCAACCCCTTCTGATGCAAATCTAATGCTTCATCAAGACTATATGACAAACTGGGACACAAGTCCAGGCTTCTTGTAATGGTCATGGCTAGGACTCAGGTGCACACATCCACAACAAAACACACAGCCGATTTTGTTTAGCAAACTTTTAGGATTCTTTTATGTTGCAGTCATATCATAAGACTAGAAAAACTCTGCTTAGCAAAACCTATTTCATGCAGGTTAGGTTTCATTCATCTTAAACCTAATGATATGGTCTGTAGCAACCAGTCATATTCCAGTGCTTGGTTCTCCAGTACTAGACACAAGAGACGCTAAGGCCTCACCTTCGTGTTACACCATTCAGTGATGCATTCCCAGCAGAAGAGATGGCCACAAGGTGTCGCTGTAGTGTGTTTCCGATGCTCCAGACATAACGTACACTTAGAAGTTTGTTTGTGAGATTTCACATGCGAAGGAGCCCTACATATACAGAATAGATTTTTATTATAATTGTACTGCATGTCCACAACTAAACATTGGCAAGTACTATCTGTATCTAATCTGCATCCAAAAGTAAAGCCCCATATACACGCTCAACAAAAAAAGTCTTTTAAATGCACATTTATCAAACAACTTTTGTTGTTGAAACCAGGGCTGTGGAGTCGGAGTAATTTTGGGTGCCTGGAGTCGGGGAAAAAATGCACCGACTCCAACTGAATTTAAACTGTAATTAAAATAGAAAATATGATAAAATGTTCTATTTCTCAGATAATAGTCATCATAAATAATTTATACATACAGTAATAGCTGTGGTTAGTCCACAAAAATGAAATAAACCAATCAAAATTAGTTACTTGTGCTGCTTCAGTAAAGCAGTCCCCGTATTTTTAAAGTAAGATATACTGTACATATCTGATTGTACAGTATATATGATGTGTACACAGGAATCTCTTACATATATATTACATAACATCTATGCTGTAAGTATAAAGCCTGATGTGTAGCCATGTCATTAATAGAGATGGTCAATGAGATGGAAATAATTCTGTGTTGATGCTGGTTTATGCAAATGTACGCACTCTTTGCTCACAAAATCAAATAATTTGATATGCTGTTAAAATTTGGTTTGGTGGCTACAAATTAAATGGTACCTGAGAAGAAAATAAAAGTTTTATACATACCTGGGGCTTCTTTCAGCCCCCTTCAGGCTAATCAGTCCCTCGCTGTCCCCCTCCACCACCTAGATCTTCTGCTATGAGTCCCGGTAATTCAGCCAGTCAGCGCAGTTTGGCCGCATGCCGCTTCCACAGTCAGGAGCATTCTGCACCTGCACAATAGTGCTGCACAGGTGTAGTACGCTCCTGGCAGCGGAGTGTGTGCATGCACACTATGCCAGACTGGCTCAAGTACCTGGACTCATAGCAGAAGATCCAGGTGGCGGAGGAGGACAGCGAGGGACTGATTAGCCTGAAGGGGGCTGGAGGAAGCCCCAGATACGTATAAAACTTTAATTTCATCTGTCTCAGGTTTACTTTGTTACACAGTAGTACTCTACATATGCACTCTCCACAGAGCTGCAGGGAATCCACTGAGAATGTTGTGCACATTGAACATAGAGGTGTTGTCTATCACCCATAAACCTGGTTCAGATTGTGCAAGAAGAATGTGTAATAGAGGAAGAATCTCCTTATTCCCCTGCAGAGTACCTGCACATCACTCTTACATGTACCCACACTTACATTGCCTAGGGCCTGATAGATGTTCTTTGTTCCGGTCTGTACCTTTTACAAGTACTCTTACCAAGGACTAGTTTTAGTCTATGACTAAAGGGAATAAATATGGCAGTCTCCATATCCTTCTCACTTCAGTTGTCTTTTAAAATTCCTAAGCATTGGCAGTTAAGAGACGAATTTCATGTTATATACTTTCAATCAACAAGATTGTAATATGCAAATTAGAGTCGGAGTCGGAGGAATCCTAAACTGAGGAGTCGGAGTCGGTGGATTTTTGTACTGACTCCACAGCCCTGGTTGAAACAGCCCAAAAAAGTTTTTTGCTATTGTTCAAACAACTGATAAAACGCAGCTCAAATCAATCCAACTGTTTGATTGATTTGCGCTGCGTCTTATCAGTTGTGTGAGCAACAACAACTTTTTTTGGCTGTTTCAACAACAAAAGTTGTTTGATAATTGTGCATTTAAAAGACTTTTTTTTTGTTGAGCGTGTGTAGCTTAACCACTTCGCCCTATCTGGACGGATATATCCGTCCAGATGGGCACTGCTGCTACAGCCGTGTGGTGCGCGCGATCGGGCGCGCGCCCGCTCCCGCTGCCTCCCCGATCAGTGAATGGGAATAGAATTCCCATTCACCGATCTAAGTCTCCGGCAGAAATGCCGACGCTTTCTCATCAGAGAGCGCGGTATTTCTGCCCCCAGGAAACATCACCTTCTTCTTATAGTTCCTGGATGCGAGATCGTTCGCATCTAGGAATTTTTTGAATGTGGCCATCTTGTGGCTAAATAGTAAACTGCACCCACATACCTAAATTAAATAAAAAAATACATTATATTACATCTAAAATTAGCTATTTACCTCCCAAACTAAAAATTACCCAAATACATTTTTGTATTTAAAAAAAAATAAAAAAAATTACAATAAAAAAAAAAAAAACTACATAGTTACCTAAGGGTCTGAACTTTTTAAATATACATGTCAAGAGAGTATCTTATTAATTTTTTTAAAATTATAAGCTTATAAATAGTGATGGACGCAAATTGAAAAAATGCACCTTTATTTCTAAATAAAATATCGGCGCCATAAATTGTGATAGGGACGTAAATTAAACGGTGTAATAAGCGGGACAAATGGGCACATAAAATGCATGGGTTTTAATTACTGTAGCATGTATTAATTTTAAACTATAATGGCCAAAAACTGAGGAATAATGATTTTTTTCCATTTCTATCTTAATCTTCCTGTTAAAATGCATTTACAGTAAAGTGGCTCTTAGCAAAATGTACTACCCAAAGAAAGCCTAATTAGTGGCGGAAAAAACAAGCTATTGATCAATTACAGGTAAGTGTGATAAGTAACGATAAAGTTATTGGCGAATGAATGGGAGGTGAACATTGCTCGGATGCTTAAGATTTTCGACGCTGTAGGCTGGAGTAGTGGATCCGAGATGAACTTTTACTCATTGCATAGTTGTGTTCCTTTCCTATTGTTTTTAGGACATTCCTCAAGCCAAATATTTTTTTGTTTTAATACTCTAATTCCCTATAAACTAAACAAGCCACACCCACAGGTTTCCAGCCAAGGCACTTTCAGACAGTAGCAAGGGCTCATGGGAGCTCAGTCTGGGCAGGAGGAGGGGAAGGTATTATTAGCCAGAGATTTCAGAGGCAGAGGGGAGGAGGGAGGGATTAGGGGTTCTTTTTGCTCAAGATGCAGATAAGCCTGCCTCTGTGTAAGGTTTACAAACAACATGGCTGCTGTCATTGTATCACAGGGAGGAATAATCATATTCTATTAAAGCGGTTTGCAGCTAGATTTGCTGTGTAAACTATCTAAACTTTAGATAAGATACAGGATCTTCTGAAAAAATTAGCATATTGTGATAAAGTTCATTATTTTCTGCAATGTACTGATAAACATTAGACTTTCATATATTTTAGATTCAAATACACACAACTGAAGTAGTTCAAGCCTTTTATTGTTTTAATATTGATGATTTTGGCATACAGCTCATAAAAACCCAAATTTCCTATCTCAAAAAATTAGCATATTTCATCCGACCAATAAAAGAAAAGTGTTTTTAAAACAAAAAAAGTCAACCTTCAAATAATTATGTTCAGTTATGCACTCAATACTTGGTCGGGAATCCTTTTGCAGAAATGACTGCTTCAATGCAGCGTGGCATGGAGGCAATCAGCCTGTGGCACTGCTCAGGTGTTATGGAGGCCCAGGATGCTTCGATAGCGGCCTTAAGCTCATCCAGAGTGTTGGGTCTTGCGTCTCTCAACTTTCTCTTCATAATATCCCACAGATTCTCTATGAGGTTCAGGTCAGGAGAGTTGGCAGGCCAATTGAGCACAGTAATACCATGGTCAGTAAACCATTTACCAGTGGTTTTGGCACTGTGAGCAGGTGCCAGGTCATGCTGAAAAATGAAATCTTCATCTCCATAAAGCTTTTCAGCAGATGGAAGCATGAAGTGCTCCAAAATCTCCTGATAGCTAGCCGCATTGACCCTGCCCTTGATAAAACACAGTGGACCAACACCAGCAGCTGACATGGCACCCCAGACCATCACTGACTGTGGGTACTTGACACTGGACTTCAGGCATTTTGGCATTTCCCTCTCCTCAGTCTTCCTCCAGACTCTGGCACCTTGATTTCCGAATGACATGCAAAAGTTGCTTTCATCCGAAAAAAGTACTTTGGACCACTGAGCAACAGTCCAGTGCTGCTTCTCTGTAGCCCAGGTCAGGCGCTTCTGCCGCTGTTTCTGGTTCAAAAGTGGTTTCATGCTTCCATCTGCTGAAAAGCTTTATGAAGATGAAGATTTCATTTTTCAGCATGACCTGGCACCTGCTCACAGTGCCAAAACCACTGGTAAATGGTTTACTGACCATGGTATTACTGTGCTCAATTGGCCTGCCAACTCTCCTGACCTGAACCCCATAGAGAAGCTGTGGGATATTGTGAAGAGAAAGTTAAGAGACGCAAGACCCAACACTCTGGATGAGCTTAAGGCCGCTATCGAAGCATCCTGGGCCTCCATAACACCTGAGCAGTGCCACAGGCAGATTGCCTCCATGCCACGCCGCATTGAAGCAGTCATTTCTGCAAAAGGATTCCCGACCAAGTATTGAGTGCATAACTGAACATAATTATTTGAAGGTTGACTTTTTTTGTTTTAAAAACACCTTTCTTTTATTGGTCGGATGAAATATGCTAATTTTTTGAGATAGGAAATTTGGGTTTTCATGAGCTGTGTGCCAAAATCATCAATATTAAAACAATAAAAGGCTTGAACTACTTCAGTTGTGTGTATTTGAATCTAAAATATATGAAAGTCTAATGTTTATCAGTACATTGCAGAAAATAATGAACTTTATCACAATATGCTAATTTTTTGAGAAGATCCTGTATATAGACAAGTTACTTGTTATAGTTAGTTTTTCATCTCGGATCCGTTTTAAGGTCAGAGAAGCTGTGCTCATATCACCCATGATTTTGTGATTTCTTATCAATAAAGCTTAAGGCACGTATACACGCCATACTTCAGCAAACGACGAGTCCGCCAGACCCTCCCGCTGGGCGGACGTTCTGCTGACAGTAGCACGTGTGTACACGCTTTTGGCAGACTGATAAGGCTGCTTCTGAACTATTCGCTGAGCAGTTAGTTCAGAAACAGCCTTATCAGTCTGCCGATAGCGCGTACACACGTGCTACTGTCGGCAGAACGTCCCAGCAGAAGGTGTGCGCACCTTTAAAGAGGCACTTCCGCCTAAACAAACATACTGTCATTAAGTTACATTAGTTATGTTAAAGTAGACTGCTAATATAATCTCTTGCCCACCCTGTTTTAAAAGAACAGACAAATGTTTGTGATTGCATGGGGGCAGCCATCTTTTTGGTTGAAAGGATGTGACAGGGAGCATGAGACACAGTTCCAACTGTCCCGTGTCCTGATCACCCCTCCCAGCTGCATGCGCTAGGCAACGAGAACAACAACATTGAAATCCCATCATGATCTGCACAGCATCAGCGGAAAAATGCCCGGCAGATTTCTTTGATGGGGTGGAGCTTAGCTTCTGTGCAGCTAAAATTGAGGCTTGGGTAAGGAAAAAAAAAAAAGTTCTGATGCTGTGAAACTGTTAAAAGAGACACAAAGCCTTTTTTCAGTGCTGCTGAGTAGATTTTTTTTGTCTGGAGGTTCACTTTAACCTCCTTGGTGGTAATCCCGAGCTAGGGTAGGGGCGGAAGACCGCAGCTAAGAGCGGTAATCCCGCCGGAGGCCGTATGCAGAGCAATGCGCGCAGCGGGCATTTTTACTTGCCTCCTGTGGGATCCCGATGTTGGCTGCCATTCTTCTTCCTCTCCTCCGGGGCTCTGCTTCCTCCTGGTGAGATCGCCGACTTCTTGCCATGATGACAGCTGGCAATTTCACTTTAAAGTTGCAGCGCCACCCGGAGGATAGAGGCATAACTGCAGCGCTGGAGCCAGGGAGGTGAGTGAATGTAAAAAAACTGCTGCAGATCTCCCTGGCAGCATGAATTGCACTGCTTTTAGACCCTAAAATCCAGAAAGAATCATAATGCCAAGGGGGTTAACTACAGTGGTGCATCCATAAATTTCTGTCATGGTGGACTTTACTTGTGCCTGGTAACAGAGCGACTCTGGTGTTGCACACTGGTCTCCCAGGAAAGAGGAAGCTGATCCACCATTTTTGACAGTTGTGCAAAGGGAATCCCACTAAGGCAAGCCGGTCAATTTAGCCATCACATCTGGAGCAATTCTGTATGCAGGGAGACCATGTGTGATTCCTTCAAGTGCGACCGCTGCCTTAAAGTGCAGAAGAAACAGAAAAATGCTGTAGATTCCCTCTTATCTAAGAAACAATATAATCCGAATACAGTCGAGTAGCCTTCCTTAGTGCCTACCATTCCAATGTATTACTTGATCCCAATTATAATCTTGTGTAAAACAGTTAAATGTAAAAAAATTAGAATATGTGACTTAAAAGGATTACCGAAGTCACAAAAGTGTAGAAAGCTTTACTTACCTGCGGCTTCTTCTAGCCCCTAGAAGGCTCTCTGGTCCCTCGCAGCAGTTCTATCCACCTCTAGGGTCCCGCTGTAAACTCCATAAGGATTGGTTACCCAGCCGGTGTCTTCTGCACATGTTCAGGCACACGCCACTCATAATCACACTCCAGTCAGTGGAAGCACAAATGCAAGAGGCGCGAGCAGAAGCTACTGACCCATATAGGACTGGCCAGTCGTGCACTTCTGCGAAGCACGGCCCAGAAGCAGTGCTACTGTACAGGCTCAGAACGCTACCAGCTGCAGGAGCGTGATGGGGGAGGGGAGGGGGTTGGCGGTGCATGCCTGGACAGGTCACAGAGGAGCCCAACCGGACAGATTAATCAGGTCTCTGGTTTCCTTTACGAATACAGTATTACAACAAAATAGTTGACTTTGTGATAGAGGTCCAACAGGAGTTACATAAGTAAGACAATAACCTCTGATAGGACATTCTTCGGTGTAGTTTAAACTTCTGTTGGGCCTCCTGTTTCTGCTGAAAATGATGTAGCTGAATACAAAGAAGCAACATGAGATGAACCAAGGAGACTGCACCAAGCAGGCTGTAACTCTTTCGCACAATGCCGTCATCCCCAAGTGATCCTCGGATACGAAGCTGGAAGAGATACAGAAAAGCAAATCAGTCGGTCAAATACCTTAATGTATGCCGCTACAATGTTTCTACAGATGAGATGTTAATTATTTTCAGGTACTCTCTAACACTTCCAGACATTATCTTACATGCATTTACTTTATGTGCTCCAAATTAGTATACTTTGAGTAGCAGTAAACATTTACCCTAAAAGATCTAAATCACTTCCAAAATGGCTGCTGCATTAAGCAGAGCAATAGATGATCATACAGAAACAGACAATTTGCTATAAATACGTTCCTGAATGGCCACTAATTTGCTGTACACAACACTGATGTATGCAACCTAAACAGAAGCTAGGACTTCAATGGCATAAACTGCAGAGCAGAGAGATAATCAGTGCAGGTGCTTCCATAAATTCACTGTCGTTATCTGTATTATGCATACATGGGCAGTGAAAGCCACAGCAGTGACTCTTGTAATGGATGACATTATATACTGGCTGTATGCCACAATTAAAGTGTACTTGAACACTTTTGCAAATAAAGGTTGTAGATGTGGTCCGTTAACAGACAATTCTACACGTCTCCCGGTTTTTTGAGAAGATAAGGTTATTATCAGAAAGTAAGATGGCAACCCCAATGGCATTCAGCACGATGCACCATAGCAATGCACGCTTTACCCAAGTACCACAGGTTATGCTATTTAAGAAAAGCTAATTACTCAAATAAGAACCAGTAACCTTGCCATGCACTAGTGCATAGCAGATATACTAGCATTCAGTGCATCAAAACCCTTGTTACTAGGGATGGTCAACAATATGCAAATAATCCAGAGTTGATGCAGAATTATGCAAATTTTATGTGAAGCTTGAAAGTTAATAAAATTCCACCTTGGTGTATCTATTTTCAAGCTGCATATATTTACATACAGAATATGCATTATCCTGCATCAACTCAAAATGTACATCTGGTTGACCATCCCTAATTGTTACCAGACTTCATACTCTGTCTTGTAACCAGCATAACCCATCCACCTGGTTTCTGTTACCAGCCAGCTCCTATCTCTATCCTAACCATGTCTTGGCTTTTCTGTTTGCCACAACATCCTGGTAAGCTTTTACCTTCAGGCTCACTTCACGCACTCACATTTCATGGGTCAGATCTGCTTAATCAGGTAACTAAAGGAATCCAGTAAGCCCAGTTGAAGATACAAGTGTCTCTTTCTACTACTGAGAGGATTGTCGGAATGATTCATCCAAAGAAGCAGGTCTGATCTGTGAAATGTATTGTAGTGCTATATAGGCACACCCCATACCACGATAGACTGTGTTCATATAGGAGAAAAGACTTTCCTTTGTAAATTTTTGGGTGCCTGTAATATTGCTCTGCTAGTACTATGCCCACCATGTATTTATCAGAGCGTTACGGTCATTGGACTCTAGTCTGTGCCTGAACTCCAGTGCCCCAAGCCCACCCATGCAGTTCCCTTCCCACATTATGTCCACTCCTGCTCTTGCTTTTAGTCCCTCTTCTGTGAGCCTCTTCTTCCATGGTTTGTCCTTTATAATCACTGGTGGTTCTAATGCTGGGAATACACAACGAGTTTTCTTGCCAGATTTACTTTGTGATCGATTTTCCAATCGTTTTTCTGATCGATTTCAATCCACTTATATGAGAAAATCAACCTGAAAAATGATCAAAATCAGATCAACAGCTGAAAAGATCAACAGCTCACATGTGCAGCACCTATAATAAGCTATCTGCACACTTCGCATTCAATTCAGATGCAAATCATATGCATAACTACTATTACTTACCATGAAAACGGAAAACTGAAGAATACAGGCTGGGAGCAGCTAACCTGGTAGTTACATACTAGCAAAATTATGGAAAGGGGGGGGGGGGGGGGGGGGGGGTTGCACATCCCTAAAACATGCAGTTGGTCTTTTCAGATGCAACCTTTGTGATATGCGCTGGCCCTCTCCTCGCTGTCCATTAAAATGTAAGTTACACATTTTTGCTTAGCTGCTCCCAAGGTTATACATATGTTTTTAATTTAGGTTAGGCCACTTGCCCGGAGGTCTGCCTCACCGTGGCGCAAGTGTCCAGTATATTATACTTTGCATGCAAACTATAGTAGAAGCCAAAGTTCCTCCATAGTGTAATAAATGTAGCATTTGTTTTGGACACATGCATTTTCAGCCTACTAGAGGTGCTGCATGCCTGAGCGATTAACCGGTCAATTGCAGCATGTTTTTAGGGATGCGCAACCTCCCCCCTTTCCATAATTTTGCTAGTATGTAACTACCAGGTTAGCTGCTCCCAGCCTGTATTCCTGAGTTTCCCGTTTGCATGGTAAGTAATAGTAGTAATGCATATGATTTGCATCTGAATTGAATACAAAGTGTGCAGATAGCTTATTATAGGTGCTGCACATGTGAGCTGTTGGTCTTTTCAGATGCAGCCTTTGTGGTATGCGCTGGCCCTCTCCTCACAGTCAAATGGGACAGTGCTCTCAAATGCTGAAAGTCAAACCCAACTCATAAAGTCAAATTTAAAATTTATATCTACACAAGAAAAATGCTCATTCTCTTAATGCTACACAATCCATAGTGAATGCCATGTTTAGAAAACTCAGGAATGCCATACAATCATTTTTATATGCTGCTTATTGATTATAATGGAAGATAGTTTGTGCTTTGCACATCCAACTACAGTATAATATATGTAGATCAGACTGGAAGTCTCTATGATGTTCACAATTTGAAACATAAAAATGACAAAGTACACAATATATACCACTTACATAAGTGATACCAGTGATGCGCTTGGCAATATGGTAGAATACTCCATTCATGTAGAATATGGCTAGATGCAGCCTTCTCAGGAAGGTAATAGTCTGCTTGGTGGCATAAACAGCCTTGGCCAAAGTCTTCTTTTGATGCTCTGTGAGAGCAGAGATCTTCCTGTGCACCCACTTCCACCTCCATGACCGAGAATGGTGGCTTCCACAGGACAAGCTGTGTGGAACTCGCACTCCATCAATCTCTATCTGAAGCTCTTGTTCCAGGCGGGTGAGTTCTTTATCCAGGAAGTAAGGTAACAAGGTGTGGCAGCAGATGAGAAGGGAACGCTGCAGTATGGATGGCACTTTCCTCTGCGATGAATCCACCTGAACAATATTAACATACTCCTCTCCCAGGGTTTGGTAGCCTACAAGTATTGAAAAAAATGCATACATTACATTTAAACATGATGCTGAAGCTCTGGCTTTCTGTTTCAGTCACACAGTACACTGCTTCAGGAACAAGAATTGAGCTTAGAAAGCCTATATGGCAGGATGCACTATAATGCCACATTGGAACACAAGTATAAAATAAGATTATTCATTTAAGTTATATGCCACCCTCAGATGAAAAAACAAACAAACATGTGATATGTACTGCCCCCTCAGCATACTGTAGTTAGAAAATAATACACATGGCCTGTTCCATGGAGCCATTGTGATGTATAGCACTCAGCCTAGCCTGTGATGTATAGCACTCAGCCTAGCCTGTTTTGTAAGTGTTTTTAACCATTTTTATTAAAATTTTTATAACGAGTCCACACTATGGAGTATTGTATCTTCATTTGAGGTACTGTGGAACCTTTGATCCTTTGTAGTGGGGGGACAGCAATCTAGTGTACACTCTGCAACACATCCTCTGTAGTGGGGGAAGTGAGACACCTCTCCTGTGTAGCTGATCCAGGTGGATGAAGATTGCCCCACTAATAGGAGTTTCACTTGCTGGAGCTGATCGTACAGCCTGGGAGGGGGCTGCAACCCTCCAAAGCGTGACTGCCTCTTGTGGTGAGAGTCAGTGGAGCTGGTGAGTGAGCCTTTTGACTATAAGCTGCTGGGAATTTAATTGTTGTGCTGAAGGCATAATCTGAAAAAAGCCTGCATAAATTGACATTGTTCTGTGTTGGAAACTTGGAACTGCTGCTGTATTTGGTTTTGTCTCTAATACTTTTAGCCACAGCCACATGAACAAGCATGCAAATCAGGTGCCCTGACTGAAGTCAGACTGGATTTGCCGTATGCTTGTTTCAGGTGTGTGATTCAGCCACTACTGCGGCCAAAGAGATCAGCAACTGGTATTGTTTGAAGGAAACATCCATATCCCTCTCAGTTAATGTTCCCTTTAAATAAACAAAGGGTCAGAGGTTGTGCACACATCCAACTTTGATTGCTCAATGACTAGCCAAATTTCCATGTACTATGAGGGCCAACAGGTTTTGAATATTATGAACTTATTGTGTAGGTAAGCACTCATATTACATAAAAGTGGTAAAATTGATCACTCAATGGTCAATCAAAACTGGATACAGTGGGATGCGAAAGTCTGGGCAACCTTGTTAATCGTCATGATTTTCCTGTATAAATCGTTAGTTGTTAAGATAAAAAATGTCAGTTAAATATATCATATAGTAGACACACACAGTGATATTTGAGGAGTGAAATGAAGTTTATTGGATTTACAGGTTGCCCAAACTTTTGCATCCCACTGTATGTGTACGCAACCTTATCCATTTGTCATACATACCTCACAACACTTGAAGCATTACCAAACATCCTTGCAAGAATAAGGTAAATATATTAAAAATAAATATATATTAAAAAAAAAAATAGCACATTTTTATTAAAATAAAAAATAAAAAGTCACAGCAGCAATCAGATGCCAACAACAAAAAGCTCTGTTGGTGGCAAGAAAAGGAGCAAAGTTAACAAAGATTAATTTGTGTGCTAAGTTGTATGGCCCTGTAGCAAGTGGTTAAAGCTTCAGTGGCCTGAATTGTAAAAAAAAAAAGGCTTAATCACACTGTGGGGGTGTAAGCCTGGGGTCCTCAAGCGGTTAAAGGGTTATGATCATCAGGATTTTAGATATACTGAATTGAGAAGACAGTGCTGTTAAAACTGTTACAAAACAGATCAGTAAAATTTCTATGCATTGCCTATACCCCAAAGTGGACCTTTAGTCTATTGAAAGCAAGTAAATGCTGAAGTGATCACTATGGTACTATGATACTGCCTTGAAACCATTTTCATTAACTTGCTTGGAATATATCTTTTTAACCACTTCCCGACCGCCTAACGCACAGGGGCGGCCGGGAAGTGGAGCCCTTAAGGACCGGCTCACCCACAGAGGAGGCGGTCCATTTAAGGGCATGGGCGGAGCGATCGCGTCATCCGTGACGCGATCCTCCGCCGGCGCCTGTCACCGCTCGCCCGCCGCAACATCCCGCCGGCTATACGGAAGCGCCGGCGGGATGTTAACCCCGCGATCGCCGCATACAAAGTGTATAATACACTTTGTAATGTTTACAAAGTGTATTATACAGGCTGCCTCCTGCCCTGGTGGTCCCAATGTCCGAGGGACCACCAGGGCAGGCTGCAGCCACCCTAGTCTGCACCAAGCACACCGATTTCCCCCCCCCCCCCGCCCCAGATCGCCCACAGCACCCCTCAGACCCCCCCTGCCCACCCCCCAGACCCCTGTTTGCACCCAATCACCCATCAATCACTCCCTGTCACTATCTGTCAACGCTATTTTTTTTTTATCTCCCCCCCTGCCCACTGCCCCTCCTGATCACCCCCCCACCCCTCAGATTCTCCCCAGACCCCCCCCCCCCTGTGTACTGTATGCATCTATCCCCCCTGATCACCTGTCAATCACCCATCAATCACCCCCTGTCACTGCCACCCATCAATCAGCCCCTAACCTGCCCCTTGCGGGCAATCTGATCACCCACCCACACCAATAGTTCGCCCGCAGATCCGACGTCAGATCACCTCCCAAGGGCAGTGTTTATATCTGTTCTCTACCCTAAACACCCACTAATTACCCATCAATCACCCATCAATCACCCCCTATCACCACCTGTCACTGTTACCCATCAGATCAGACCCTAATCTGCCCCTTGCGGGCACCCAATCACCCGCCTACACACTCAGATTGCCCTCATACCCCCCCTTATCAATTCGCCAGTGCAATATTTACATCTGTTCTTCCCTGTAATAACCCACTGATCACCTGTCAATCACCCATCAATCACCCCCTGTCACTGCCACCCATCAATCACCCCCCGTCACTGCCACCCATCAATCAGCCCCTAACCTGCCCCTTGCGGGCAATCTGATCACCCACCCACACCAATAGATCGCCCGCAGATCCGACATCAGATCACCACCCAAACGCAGTGTTTACATCTATTCTCTCCTCTAAACACCCACTAATTACCCATCAATCACCCCCTGTCACTGTTACCCATCAGATCAGACCCTAATCTGCCCCTTGCGGGCACCCAATCACCCGCCTACACGCTCAGATTGCTCTCAGACCCCCCCTTATCAATTCGCCAGTGCATTAGTTACATCTGTTCTTCCCTGTAATAATCCACTGATCACCTGTCAATCACCCCCTGTCACTGCCACCCATCAATCACCCCCTGGCACTGCCACTCATCAATCAGCCCCTAACCTGCCCCTTGCGGGCAATCTGATCACCCACCCACACCAATAGTTCGCCCGCAGATCCGACGTCAGATCACCTCCCAAGGGCAGTGTTTATATCTGTTCTCTACCCTAAACACCCACTAATTACCCATCAATCACCCCCTGTCACTGCTACCTATCAGATTAGACCCCTATCTGCCCCTAGGGCACTCAATCACCCGCCCACACCCTCAGAATGCCCTCAGGCCCCAGCCCTGATCACCTCGCCAGTGCATTGCTTGCATCTATTCCCCCCTCGAATCACACCTTGAGACACCCATCAATCACCTCCTGTCACCCCCTAGCACACCTACCCATCAGATCAGGCCCTAATTTGCCCCGTGTGGGCTCCTGATCACTCGGCCAAACCCTCAGATCCCCCTCAGACCCCTTCCGATCACCTCCCCAGTGCATTGATTGCATCTATTTTCCCCTCTAACCACCCCCTGAGACACCCATCAATCACCTCCTGTCACCCCCCTAGCACTCCTATCCATCAGATCAGGCCCAATACAACCTGTCATCTAAAAGGCCACCCTGCATATGACCGGTTCCACAAAATTCGCCCCCTCATAGACCACCTGTCATCAAAATTTGCAGATGCTTATACCCCTGAACAGTCATTTTGAGACATTTGGTTTCCAGACTACTCACGGTTTTGGGCCCGTAAAATGCCAGGGCGGTATAGGAACCCCAGAAACGGACCCCATTTTAGAAAAAAAGACACCCAATGTATTCTGTTAGGTGTATGACGAGTTCATAGAAGATTTTATTTTTTGTCAAAAGTTAGCGGAAATTGATTTTTGTTTTTTTTTCACAAAGTGTCATTTTTCACTAACTTGTGACAAAAAATAAAATCTTCTATGAACTCACCGTACTACTAACGGAATACCTTGGGGTGTCTTCTTTCTAAAATGGGGTCACTTGTGGGGTTCCTATACTGCTCTGGCATTTTAGGGGTCCTAAACCGTGAGGAGTAGTCTAGAAAACAAATGCCTCAAAATGACCTGTGATTAGGACGTTGGGCCCCTTAGCGCACCTAGGCTGCAAAAAAGTGTCACACATGTGGTATCGCCGTACTCAGGAGAAGTAGTATAATGTGTTTTGGGGTGTATTTTTACACATACCCATGCTGGGTGGGAGAAATCTCTCTGTAAATGGACAATTGTGTGTAAAAAATAAAAAAAAATCAAACAATTGTCATTTACAGAGGTATTTCTCCCACCCAGCATGGGTATGTGTAAAAATACACCCCAAAACACATTATACTACATCTCCCGAGTACGGCGATACCACACGATTGGCACTTTTTTGCAGCCTAACTGCGCTAAGGGGCCCAAAGTCCAATGAGTACCTTTAGGATTTCACAGGTCATTTTGAGAAATTTTGTTTCAAGACTACTCCTCACGGTTTAGAGCCCCTAAAATGCCAGGACAGTATAGAAACCCCACAAATGACCCCATTCTAGAAAGAAGACACCCAAACGTATTCCGTTAGGAGTATGGTGAGTTCATAGAAGATTTTATTTTTTGTCACAAGTTAGCGGAAAATGACACTTTGTGAAAAACAAACAATTAAAATCAATTTCCGCTAACTTGTGACAAAAAAAAATAAAAAACTTCTATACTGCCCTGGCATTTTAGGGGCCCTAAACCGTGAGGAGTAGTCTTGAAACAAAATTTCTCAAAATGACCTGTGAAATCCTAAAGGTACTCATTGGACTTTGGGCCCCTTAGCGCAGTTAGGCTGCAAAAAAGTGCCAATCAAGTGGTATCGCCGTACTCGGGAGATGTAGTATAATGTGTTTTGGGGTGTATTTTTACACATACCCATGCTGGGTGGGAGAAATACCTCTGTAAATGACAATCTTTTGATTTTTTTTTTTTTTTTTTTTACACACAATTGTCCATTTACAGAGTTATTTCTCCCACCCAGCATGGGTATGTGTAAAAATACACCCCAAAACACATTATACTACTTCTCCCGAGTACGGCGATACCACATGCGTGGCACTTTTTTGCACCCTAACTGCGCTAAGGGGCCCAAAGTCCAATGAGTACCTTTAGGATTTCACAGGTCATTTTGAGAAATTTTGTTTCAAGACTACTCCTCACGGTTTAGGGCCCCTAAAATGCCAGGACAGTATAGGAACCCCACAAATGACTCCATTTTAGAAAGAAGACACCCCAAGGTATTCTGTTAGTAGTACGGTGAGTTCATAGAAGATTTTATTTTTTGTCACAAGTTAGCGGAAATTGATTTTTATTGTTTTTTTTTCACAAAGTGTCATTTTCCGCTAACTTGTGACAAAAAATAAAATCTTCTATGAACTCACCGTACTACTAACGGAATACCTTGGGGTGTCTTCTTTCTAAAATGGGGTCATTTGTGGGGTTCCTATACTGTCCTGGCATTTTAGGGGCCCTAAACCGTGAGGAGTAGTCTTGAAACGAAATTTCTCAAAATGACCTGTGAAATCCTAGGTACTCATTGGACTTTGGGCCCTTTAGCGCAGTTAGGGTGCAAAAAAGTGCCACACATGTGGTATCGCCGTACTCGGGAGAAGTAGTACAATGTGTTTTGGGGTGTATTTTTACACATACCCATGCTGAGTGGGAGAAAGATCTCTGTAAATGGACAATTGTGTGTAAAAACAATTAACAAATTGTCATTTACAGAGATATTTCTCCCACCCAGCATGGGTATGTTTAAAAATACACCCCAAAACACATTATACTACTTCTCCTGAGTACGGCAATACCACATGTGTGGCACTTTTTTGCAGCCTAACTGCGCTAAGGGGTCCAAAGTCCAATGAGCACCTTTAGGCTTTACAGGGGTGCTTACAATTTAGCACCCCCCAAAATGTCAGGACAGTAAACACACCCCACAAATGACCCCATTTTGGAAAGTAGACCCTTCAAGGTATTCAGAGAGGGGCATGGTGAGTCCGTGGCAGATTTCATTTTTTTTTGTCACAAAGTGTCAATTTCCGCTTACTTGTGACAAAAAATAATATCTTCTATGAACTCACTATGCCTCTCAGTGAATACTTTGGGATGTCTTCTTTCCAAAATGGGGTCATTTGGGCGGTATTTATACTATCCTGGAATTCTAGCCCCTCATGAAACATGACAGGGGGTCAGAAAAGTCAGAGATGCTTGAAAATGGGAAAATTCACTTTTTGCACCATAGTTTGTAAACGCTATACCTTTTACCCAAACCAATAAATATACACTGAATGGGTTTTTTTTTATCCAAAACATGTTTGTCCACATTTTTCGCGCTGCATGTATACAGAAATTTTACTTTATTTGAAAAATGTCAGCACAGAAAGTTAAAAAAATCATTTTTTTGCCAAAATTCATGTCTTTTTTGATGAATATAATAAAAAGTAAAAATCGCAGGAGCAATCAAATAGCACCAAAAGAAAGCTTTATTAGTGACAAGAAAAGGAGCCAAAATTCATTTAGGTGGTAGGTTGTATGAGCGAGCAATAAACCGTGAAAGCTGCAGTGGTCTGAATGGAAAAAAAGTGGCCGGTCCTTAAGGGGTAGAAAGCCCTAGGTCCTCAAGTGGTTAAAGAAGCATAGGTAGTGGCATTTAGTATCCAAACAGGAATTGAGAAAAGCTGACTGGCTGTTACTGCTCATTGCACCTATTAAACTTTCTTGTTCACAGTCAGGGCTTTACTGCCCATCTCCGTATTAGGAAATTATGCCCCCACAACCACTAAGAATGCTCTGATGAGCCAGAACTTACAGCCAGTTCATAAGAAGTGTGAATCTGTTTGGTGGCTGTGGGAGATAGCTGATGCTGATAAGGAAGGTATTGAAAGCTTTACCAGAAAATGTTGTCAGGGTGTAGTAGGTGAGATCACACAACAGCTCTATCTCTTTCCTCCACTGCAGCCATTTCTTGGCACCTAAAGTTGAAAATAAAAAACAAAGAAAACTTGTTACATTTGTGTATAATACAATTACAAACAAGTAGTGTTTGTTAAGATTAAGGCAGTGAAGAAAGGATCCGCAAACCAGGGTTGGCTTAGTGAAAAAATGTCCGTTCTTTATTAGAAAAATCCACATGACAGAAAATGTGCAATAAAATCACAGGATCGACTGACGCGTATTGGGCTTACAATCTGCCCTTAGTCATACTATGACTAAGGGCAGATTGTAAGCCCGATACGCGTCAGTCGATCCTGTGATTTTATTGCACATTTTCTGTCATGTGGATTTTTCTAATAAAGAACGGACATTTTTTCACTAAGCCAACCCTGGTTTGCGGATCCTTTCTTCACTGGATTTGCTAAAGGACTGGCTCTCTAGATCCTGCACCGATTGGTATGTGTTGTCATGGGGGTTGAGCGTTTATGAACTTGTTCTCTGCTTAAAGAGGAACTCCAGTGAAAATAATGTAGTAAAAAAAGTGCTTCATTTTTTACCATAATTATGTATAAATGATTTAGTCAGTGTTTGCTCATTGTAAAATCTTTCCTCTCCCAGATTCACATTCTGACATTTATTACATGGAGACATTGTTACTGTGGGCAGGTTATTTAGCTGTTTCTAGCTGCTCTGTCTGTTAGACAGCTAATAACAGCTGTTTCCTGTCTCTGAACATTGTTACATTGTGGCTGTTTGCCAGGAGTACCGCAGTCTTCAGAGGTTCTTGTGGGAGGGATTTCAGCACAAAATCAGTCACACAGCGCCCCCTGATGGTCTGTTTGTGAAAATCATTGTCTTTCTCATGTAAAATGGGGTATCAGCTACTGATTGGGAAAAAGTTCAATTCTTGGTTGGAGTTTCTCTTTAAGATTAAGGCAATTCTATATGTTTTGATCTACAGGATGACACACGGTGGGCCTAAGTTATACAGCCTGTAGTGACCACAAAAGTAGAAGAAGGTACTAACGGTCTGCAAGATACTTCTACCAATCCTTATTAGTACTGCTATGGTATACATCCTGTAAATAGCTGATCAGGTTAGATTCCACCCCTGTGACATAGATCATACTAGTCTCCCCTAACCCTGTGATCTTACAGGTCAACAGAGTAACCAAGCAGCTCAGGGTGACCCAAACTACTAGGAATGTATAGGGGGATGAAAGGAACCAAAAAGCTCTCCTACTAAAAAAGCAAAGCTTGGTGTAATTGCCTTCTTAAAACAGAAGGAAATTTGCAAAAATTCAGTTATAAATGAACATTTGAGGTTACCCACAATGCACACCTACTAAATATGCAAATTATCCCTTTCCGCCCTTGTTAAGCCAAGCAAGCATCCAGAACCGCTGGTTTATAGCAAGCCTATAGCTTTAAGTTTTACACAGGTCAGGTAGGGGATTTATGCAACTAAGAGGGAGAGGGTTTAAACTGTATCCAGGTGAGCTCTGGCCCAGAGATGACTTTTCCAAAGAGTTCCAAAGTGTGTGTGTGTGTGTGTGTGTGTTTGTAATACTAAAGATGGGTACACACATCAGATTGAAGTCTTTGGAAAATGAAAGATCACAGACCAATTTTACCCCCTTCCATGTAATATGAGAGTCATACCTACACAGTCTATTCTATGGAGCTGAACTCCCCACACATGCAAAAGATCAGTATCTGCAAAAGGTATTCATAGTCTATGATATCTGCAGATTTCATACACACCTTGTTTAACGGACATTCATCTGCAGATCAGATCCACCAGGATGGATCCTCAGATCTGCAGATGAATGTCAGTTAAACAAGGTGTGTATGAGGTATGCAGATATCAGACTATGGCCCAGTGCACACCAAAACCGCTAGCAGATCCGCAATACGCTAGCGGTTTTGGGAGCTGATTTCAGAGCGATTCTAGGTATGTTTAGAGAGGTTTTCTAAACATACCTAGCGGTTTCGCGTGCGTTTTTGTGTAGCAGATTACACATATTGTTACAGTAAAAGCTGTTACAGAACAGCTACTGTAACAAAAATGCCTGGCAAACCGCTCTGAACTAGCGTTTTTCAGAGCGGTTTGCGGTTTTCCTATACTTTACATTGAGGACGAAACGCTTCCGAAAACCGCAAACGCGCAGCAGGAGGCGCGTTTGCGGCTTGGCAAAAAACACAAACCGCCGGTGTGCACCATCCAATTGCAATACATTAGACAAGCGTTTTTAGAGGCGGATGCGGCCGGCGGATCGCTCCAAAAACCGCTCGGTGTGCACTGGGCCTTAGAATGCATTTTGCAGGAACTGATCTTTTTTTTTTGCATGTGTACAACATCTTTGTTCACAGCATCTTGCAAAGATTTTTTTTCTGATGTGGAGTTCAGCTCAATAGAATAGACTGTGTAGAGTATGGCTCTCATACTACATGGAAGGTGGTAACATTGGTCTGTGATCTTTCCTTTTCCAAAGACTTTGATGTGTGTACCCACCTTAAGTTAGTAAGAACACTTTTCCACCTCTATCTGGAACAGGGGTATTAAACTCAAATACAAAGTGAGCCGAAATTGAACACTGGGACCTAGTTACAGGCTAACCTCAATGTCTAGTGGCCACCTTCCTCCCTTATAAAGTTCACTGGTGTCTAATGGCTCCCCTCCAACCCCTATACAGTTCCCTGGTGTCTAGTGGTCCTCCATACCCTATAAAGTTCCTTGGTGTCAGTAGCCCCCACCCTCCCCTACATAGTTCCCTAGTGTTTAGAGCTTTCTCCTTTCCTCTCCCATATGGATTCCCTGATGTTCTAGGGGGTTTACCTGCAATATAGCTTCCCTGGTGGTCTCGAGTGGGCCAAACATAATGCAAAGTGGGAAACCACTTGGGGGCCAAATTTAATGGCTCTGATGGCCACACTGCTCACGGGCTAGAGTTTGACATATGTGATCTGGAGCAATCTGTAATATACCACTGTTGTGGTCACTACAGCATCTCTTTACTAAGGTATTTTCAGAGATCATCAGGCACCCCTAGAGGGTATTTCATAAGTGATCCAAAAAGCCTGCACTTTGCAACTGAAAAAGTATCGAAAAGTAGGTGAAAAAGTACTATCAATTCTTTTATGTATTTTCTTACTTGCTGGGGTTTTAAAAAGGCATTTTATTGACAAGGTGTGAAAATGTCACCTCAGAGAAAACACATGAGAAAAAGTTAATCACATATAGGTTCTGGAGAGAAAACTTCTGGCTTCAAGGCTCATGCAGTTGGCATATTATTTTACACCTAAAACTTTTTTTCAACAAAGATTTATTAAAAAAAAAAAGAGAGCAAACATGACTGATCTGCCAAAGCACAACCAATATCCAATAAAGGTCACATTGAACAATTTTAATTACATACAGTATACAGTTACACTACAAAATTCAGCTACAGAGCAATAGTTTGAAAAAGCTCTTGGCAACCCTCACTAGGGGCTATTTTGTAGCGCTATGAAATTAGATGTCAGTTTGGTATAGCTCAGAATCTTAGTTAATTAAGTCCAACCATACTTTATATGAATGCATGTTTTACAGGCTTTATTTTTGAACAAATAGGTATTTTACAGTTTGGAGGGGTACAATGACACAGATCCATTATATGAACGATCAGGGAACAGCCGGATTCTAGTTTGGATGCTCATTACCTACGGAAGGGGGGAGGGGATTTAGCCAGTAGCCTGGCAGTGCTGCTGATCTATTTGGCTGCAGTAGTGTCTGAATCACACCAGAAACAAGCATGAAGCTAATCTTGTCAGATCTGATAATAATGTCAAAAACAACTGATCTGCTGCATGCTTGTTCTGTGTCTATGGCTAAAAGTATTAGAAGCAGAGGCTCAGCAGGAGAACCAGGTAACTGGAATTAAAAGAAAAAAAATAAAATAAATATGGCAGCCTCCATATCCCTCTCCCTTCAGTTCTTTAAAGTGAACCTAAAGCCACCCAAAAACGTTTAAACTTACCTGGGGCCCCCAGGTAAGTTACATTTTGTTTGGCTTTAGGTTTCCTTCAAGAGACTGAGGCTTGATTCACAGTGGGACGTTGCGTTTTGATGCCACGTTAAAGTCGCACCGCAAGCTTGCAACGCGCCCAAAAAGTGGCAATGCAGCATTACCGTCGCATACAGCAGATACAGTAAAAAATACAGGCAATGAAAAGTATGCTTCCAAGTCATTACTGAGCATGTGCAAACAGTCCAACGCAGCTAATAACGTGTATAACGCACTGCATGCAGTACTTTTACTTAACGTGCAGCGTTAGACACCAAAGCAACGTGTGCACTGTGAACAGGGCATTGATTTTTCATTGCAGTAATTTATTCCGCGTTAAATGCTGTTTTAACGCGCGACTTTAACGTCCCACTGTGAACTTAGCCTAAAGCAAAAAGGTCCTGTGGTTTGAGGAATCAAAACTAAATGTTCTTGTGGACATCATGGATGCCACATCTCCCTAGGCTACAGAGGAAAAGGACTATCCCATTTATCAGTGCACAATTCAAAAGCCAGCATCTGTGATGGTATGAGATCGCAGTGGTGCACATTGTATGGGTAGCTTGCACATTTAGGAACGCTACAAAGATCAAGAATGGCAGTCCTGAAGGAGCTAGGCAGCAAGCGGACAGATGTGACATCAAACCCAGTGTTTACCAAACTGAGCAGCGTGTGAGCACGTAAAAAGAGAACACTGAACTGTGCTCGCCGCTGCAAGAAAGCTTTCTGCTGGACTTGGCCAAACAGGCAGTGGCGCAGGGATCACCATAGTAGCCACAGTGGCTGCTATGGGGCCCGGGAGCAAAATTCTGAATTTCCGAAAAGTGGCAGCAGGCATGCATAGATAAGTAACTTGGCTTCACAGATGATTCTATTCTGTCCAGGTCTCCCATATGTTACTACAGAGCTCTCTAATCATAGAGACATGGGCACCTGGACAGGATAGATCGTCTGTGGAGCCAAGAGGCGAGTTACTTATCTATTCATGCCCACTTCTGTTACTTTGCACAGGGGTAGGGGTATCTTTCTGCCCATTTACACTGGGGGCCCTCTGTCTCAGAGCAGTGCTTTTCAGCACAGGTAGATTTGGGTGCAGCCGGTGCCACCATAGACTGTAATAGGAAATACAGCTACAGCGCGCTCAGTGAGTAACGTTGGCATCGTCAGAAGACGGAGCCGAAGTTGCTTTTAAAACACAATTATATCATTCCCCACTATCCATGGCGACCTAGAGGGGGAACAGTAATTAACACGGCCCGGACTTTTGCAGAAGCCGGATCAGCCATATACCGGCTGTATCATGCGTCCAAGTCTACCGGCGCCGATTTCAAATGTATGCCTCTGTCTCCCTAAACCAAGGATGCTGCCTATACAGAGGGCTTCTGGTTACCTAACCTGGTGGTCCTTTGGCTACATATAACCGAGGGGGCAACCTATTATAAGGGTCCTCCTGGCTACCCATCCTGGGGCCCTCTGGCTACCTGTACTGAGGGGCCCTACCTATATGGCGGTCATTCTGGCTACCAATCCTAAGCAGCAATCGGTCTACCAGTACTGAGGGGGATACCTACTTTGCATATTGGCAGCCCAGGTCCCAAAGTGGCCATCATTGGAATCTGGCCGTAACATATACATATGTATGTAGTTTTGGAACTACATATGATGGCACCCAGAAGTATTTTTCAGGGAAGACCTTTCTTGTTTCAGCATGGCATTTACTTTGCTACCTAGGGTGAAACTATGATGCTGCTGTAGCAACCCTGTCCACAGATTCTGTTGATAAGACATTCAGCTAGGCATTTGGCTACATTTTTATAAATGCAGGAACATTATGCCTTTATTGTCTTGCAGGACAGAATGAACATTTGAACACTTTAATTATGTTAAAAGGATTAACCAATACAGCTGAGTATAAATCTACACATGGAATTAGGAATTGAATTACGTTACTTTGTCTATTAAAAAAAAGAAAATATATTTCAGAAGTTAAGAAATATGACGACATGATCCAGATATCCATGTACATGAACAACCCAGAGTCAGGTCAGACAAGGTTAGTCGGTGACAGGCCAGCAGGTGCACTACACTCACCTGCAAAAGCCTGACAGGCCTCGTGAGCCTGGCCCTTCAGACTGCCCCGGAACTGATCATCTTTCTGGCTGCTGCGGATGAGCTGAGGATGGTTGGCTGGGATGAAGGCCATGCCGACAGGAAGGTTCCCCTCTGACTCATAACCCGACGCCGCTCAGGTCCTCCTCATTCACCCCAATAATAATAGCCAACCCTTCTAATTTCCCGAACCACTTCCGGGTGTAGCGTACCAACTTCCTAAGTTACTTCCGGGTGTACTGAGCGTCTGCGACGTGGTGGCGTCATCTCGCGCGAACTTCACATAGTTAGTCAGTCGTTGTCACTGGGGTTTGGGTTGGGAGCTGTTGGTCTGCGACATCGGTTTCTGTCTGGTCGGGTAACAGCTGGCCTGTATATTTGGAAGCCGTAGTCTGCAGCCACTTGGTATAGCACGTATATCTATTTAACCTATAATATACATATCTGTCTTTTTGAGCTCTGCAAATTGCCATCTCTTTTTCAGATTTTGTTTAACTATTTAATATCACGTGCAGAAAGATTTAAAATAGATAGGTTGGACTGCCAAGAAGTGACAATGATCTGCATTAATGACAAAGGGTCAGTCAGAAGCACTTTCGGTGCTAGTCTAAAGTTGAGGGGACGCTGCGGCTGCTCCCTTGTGGCAAACTTACTCATTTGGTAGCGATCACTGATTTATAAGAAATATGAGACAAAGCTAGAAGTACTATCCATAAAATAAACTTATGCGTAGTACACGAGATAAGATTTTCAAGCAGATTTCCTGCCAGATTGATTATATTCAACATGTCTGATCTGATTTTGATCGATTTTCCATCCGCTCCTACGAAAAATCGATCAAAATCAGATCGGACATGTTGAATATAATCGATCTGGCAGGAAATCTGCCTGAAAATCTCATTGTGTGTACTAGGCATAAAATAACACACCAGGACCCACAGCATTTAATAGATGAGCTTTAGGCTTTGCTAAACCTGTTTGGTTCCCTCTGGGTCCCCTATGTCTTACAGATTATTGGTCATGATCAAATTACTGCAAGCAGGGATGGTTCTATGAGATTTACCACTGGGTCCCCTTAAAGGGAAGATCCAACGGGAAAAAAAAAAGTACTTATCCGGGGCTTCCTCTAGCCCATGGCAACCGATATGTCCCTTGCCGCAGCTCTGGTGTCCTGGGTTCCCCTTCGTTGCAGTTCCCGACCCAGCTAGGCCGGCATCTTCTGTGCCTGTGCGAGCGTGCGCTTAGAGCATTCTGCGCAGGCGCATATCACGTGTAGCACAGCCGTGCATTCGCCTGGGCGCAGTAGATGCTGACTTGGTGAGGTCGGCATCTGCAATGGAGGGGACACCGAAGCTGCGGCGAGGGACATATCGGCTGCCAGGGGCTGGAGGAAGCCCCGGGTAAGTAGAACTTGTTTGGTTTTTTTTTCTTTGGATCTTCCCTTTTACTAGACTAGTACCACACTCTTAGCAGCACCCTGCAGATAGATTTTTCCAGTGTTTCTCAACATTATAATAATGTGCCCCAATACTTTTGTGTTATCCCGTCTGGAAAGTTTGGCAGCTCTTTGTTTAAAGAGAAACTCCGACCAAGAATTGAACTTTATCCCTATCAGTAGCTGATACCCCCTTTTACTTAAGAAATCTATTCCTTTTCACAAACAGACCATCAGGAAGCGCTGCATGGCTGATATTGTGGTGAGACCCCCTCCGACAAAGAAACTCTGAGTATGTACTCTTGGCAGTTTCCTGCCTGTGAACCCTGTTGCATTGTGGGAAATAGCTGTTTACAGCTGTTTCCAACTGCCAAAACAGCACGCAGCAGCTACATCACTTGCCAGCAGTAAACATGTCACCATGTGATAAATGTCAGAATATAAATCAGGGATTTTAAAGATTTTACAATGGGCAAACACTGACTAAATCATTTATACATAATTATTGTAAAAATGAAGCACTTTTTTATTATATTATTTTCACTGGAGTTCCTCTTTAAGTTCTGTTTGATCCCCTAGCCAGATCTAACCATTTTTGGAAAGCTAAAAGTCCCGGCTTTCCTTTGCACTAGGTTCCGAGTCAATGCGATGCCTCATTCCCAAGTTAGGAATGGTTTGGGGGACAGGTGTCACCTGCACTTTACTTCAGAGAGCACAGTGGAATTGAGTCTCCTGCCCAGTGTTTTCCCCAGAAATTTTTTCCAGCCGGGTGGCATGAAAAAGTAGCCGGGTGGGGCATGATAACAGAATGCTGGGCCGGCGATTCTCTGCATACAGCAGAGGAGAAGATGAGCCGATGACAGCCCGGGGGTCACCAAAACTAGCCGGGTGGAGCACCCGGCTAAAAGAGTCTGGGGAGAACACTGCCTGACCATGTCAATAAGACAGATAAGAGACGAGGGTGCATAGCTGCGCTGCTCCTTCATCTGTAAAGAGAGACCCAGGGCACTTGAAATACATTTTGAAGACACATATTTATGCTGTGAAGGAAGAAGAAGACCTACAGAGTGTGCTGCTTATCATCATGTCGCTTTTATCCCGTACTTCTTTAATTGAACTTTCTGCAGCCAAGTTCAGGGGAAATTCCTTCTTCAAAACCCCATAACTTGGGAACTGAGCATCATACCGACTCGGGACCTGGTGCAACAGAAAGCCGGGACTTTCAGCTTTCCAAAAATGGTCAGATCTTCCTGGGGGAGGAAACAGAACATTAACCGCTTCGCATCCAGACCTTGTTTTCCCCTTATTGACCAGAGCAGTTTTGACGTTTTAGCTATGTCCCTATTCAATCAGCAATAATTTTATCCCTACTCACAACTCGTAAATGATGTACATATCGTTTTTTTCAGGATAAACTAGACTTTCACTGGGGGATATTTTGTCCCGAGAATTTTTTTCTGCGCATTTTAGCGGGAAAAAAGAGGGGAAAACGTTAAAATTGCATTATTTCTCATGTTTTCTTCAATTCTAGTAAAAAAAATACAAAGTGCTACAGTAGGTAAAAGACATGCCATCAGTATTAAGTCCCCCAAGGATAGATAGCCAGATGTGTGCCCAGTATCAGACCCCCCCCCCCAGTATAGCCAGATGTGCCCCCTAATATCCGCCTCCATTATAGCCAGATATGCCCCCGCATTTGCGACCCCCCACATATATTTATACAGCTGCGTATCCCAAATAAGCACCCCTCATTATAGCCAGATGTGTCCCCAGGATCAGTGTTCCCCATTATAGCCAGATGTGCCCCCAGGATGAGCGCCCCCGCCCCATTATTGCATATGTGCCCCCCAGCATTAAGTTATGTCCCTCAGGACCATCAGATGTGCCCCCCATTCTAAAATTCCCCACCCCATTACCCTGATGGGCCCCAATAATAATTTCAAACCCCCCCCCTTCAGATTTTAAATCCCCACCCTCTGTTATGGGCAGCCTGATGTGCCCTCCCCCCTTATCACTATGCCCCCCCCCAGATCGTAAAAAAAAATGCCCCTGCAAGATGAATATCTCACCTTACCTGGTTCCTGCGATCATCCTGCAGCTCCAGCCTCCATTCTCCGCTCTTCATTCAGCCCTGTGACGCTGAATATCCGGGTCCCGGCTTGATGACTTCATCAAGCCGGGACCCGGATATTCAGCGTCACAGGGCTGAGTGCACTGCGGAGAATGGAGGCTGGAGCTGCAGGATGATCGCAGGAACCAGTTCAGGTAAGATATTTATCTTGCAGGGGCGTTTTTTTTACGATCTGGCCACGGAGGGGGAAAGATGAATGATCACGCTGTTTGCTACAGAGGTGATCATTCATCCGCGGGGGGGGGGGGGGGGGGTCACTAATTGGCTACAAGGGAACATGTTCCCTTTTGCCAATTAGTAAGGCAGCTGACAGTGCCGGGGGGTGCGCCCTGAAGCGCACCTGTTCCTGCACAACAGCACTGCAAGCAGGTCAGTATATCTACGTCGCTGTGGCTTGGAGGGTGCCACAGCTGACGTAGATATACTGTAGTGGAGGGGAAAGTGGTTAACACAAAGCTGCCAGACTTTCCAGATGGTATAATACGTAAGTACCTGTGTCCCTTTAATAATGAATCCATAGGTCAAATACCACCTATTGTGGGTACCATCATTTTAAGGGAACTAGTCTAGTTTAGGGAACTTAGTGGGAAACCTCATAGACAAGCGCTACTCCCTGCAATAAATCGCTGTAAACTTGCAACTGCTAAAATCAATGTGCCCAACAAGTGTGCCCATACTTAGAGCACTAGTTCCTCCTCCAAAATGTGTCATTAGTCTAATAGTTAAAATTATAATTACTGGTACATTTTAGAATGAAGGATGGTCGGTGGGCCAAAGGAATTGTATCTACTATTGCAACTGACACAAAGGTGCAAACATACAATATTTCTATTTGATGACTATGGTAACTATTTCTGTGGAGATTTGATGACTCAGGATACATCGTCTACCATATATGGTAGATAATATTTTACTCAAACCACAAGTACATTCCGTAAGGCTCCAAAGGAGTGATAGCCACAGATACAAGGCAGAAATGCAAAGCTGACGTTACACATTGTTGCAAGAATATTGTTATGCTTACCTTTTTACAGCGCCGACTTTTTCTCCAGGTCCGTTGGTGTCTGTCTCCCATGCCGAGTCTGCACTGCCAGTCCTGTCCACAGTTGTCATTCAGTCCTGTTAGTTTGCTCTACCAGTCCTGTCTGCAATCTGTGATGTTATTCTGCCCTGCTGGTTCAGCCGTCTGTCCTGTCTGTCTGCTCTACCTATCCAGTCTGCTGTTTATTGTCTTGGTTCCTACCAGGGCTGTGGAGTCGGAGTCGGGGCAATTTTGGGTGCCTGGAGTCGGAGTCGGGAAAAAATGCACCGACTCCTAATGAATTTAAACTGTAATTAAAATAGAAAATATGATAAAATGTTCTATTTCTCAGATAATAGTCATCATAAATAATTTATACATACAGTAATAGCTGTGCTTAGTCCACAAAAATGAAATAAACCAATCAATATTAGTTACTTGTGCTGCTTCAATAAAGCAGTCCCCGTATTTTTAAAGTCAGATATACACATCTGATTGTGACTGTATATATGAGGTGTACACAGGAATCTCTTATATATACTAAATAACATCCAGGGCTGTGGAGTCGGTCCAAAAATCCACCGACTCCGACTCCTCAGTTTAGGATTCCACCGACTCCTCGACTCCGACTCCTCTAATTTGCATATTACAATTTTGTTGATTAAAAGTATGTAACATGAAATTCGTCTCTTAACTGCCAACGCTTAGGAATTTTACAAGACAACTGAAGTGAGAAGGATATGTAGACTACTATATTTATTCCCTTTAGACTAAAACTAGTCCTTAGTAAGAGTACTTGTAAAAGGTACAAACCGGAACAAAGAACATCTATCAGGCCCTAGGCAATGTGACTGTGGGTACATGTAAGAATGATGTGCAGGTACTCTGCAGGGGAATGAGGAGATTGTAAACAGACTACACCTCTGTGTTCAATGTGCACAGTATTCTCAGTGGATTCCCTGCAGCTCTGTGGGGAGTGCATATGTAGAGTATAGTACTACTGTGTAACAAAGTAAACCTGAGACAGATTAAATTAAAGTTTTATACATACCTGGGGCTTCCTCCAGCCGCCTTCATGATAATCAGTCCCTCGTTGTCCTCCTCCACCACCTGGATCTTCTGCTATGAGTCCAGGTACTTGAGCCAGTCGGGCGTAGTGCGCATGCACACACTCCGCCGCCAGGAGCATACTACACCTGTGCAGCACTATTGCGCAGGTGCAGAATGTTCCTGGCTGTGGGAGCGGCATGCGGCCGGACAGCGCTGACTGGCTGAATTACCAGGACTCATAGCAGAAGATCCGGGTGGTGGAGGACAGCGAGGGACTGATTAGCCTGAAGGGGGCTGGAGGAAGCCCCAGGTATATATAAAACTTTACTTTTCATCCGTCTCAGTTACCCTTTAATTTGTAGTCACCAAACCAAATTTTAACAACATATCAAATTATTTGATTTCATCAGCAAAGGGAGTGCATACATTTGCATAAATCAGCATTAATGCAGAATTATTTCCATCTCGTTGACCATCTCTATTAGTGACACAGCTACACATCAGGCTTTATTCTTACAGCATAGATGTTATTTACTATATATAAGAGATTCCTGTGTACACATCATATATACAGTCACAATCAGATATGTATATCTGACCTTAAAAATACAGGGACTGCTTTATTGAAGCAGCACAAGTAACTAATTTTGATTGGTTTATTTCATTTTTGTGGACTAAGCACAGCTATTACTGTATATATACTGTATGTATACATTATTTTTAATGACTATTATCTGAGAAATAGAACATTTTATCATATTTTCTATTTTAATTACAGTTACAAATTCATTAGGAGTCAGAGTCGGTGCATTTTTTCCCGACTCCGACTCCAGGCACCCAAAATTGCCCGACTCCGACTCCACAGCCCTGATAACATCTATGCTGTAAGTATAAAGCCTGATGCGTAGCCGTGTCACTAATAGAAATGGTCAATGAGATGGAAATAATTCTGCGTTGATTCTGATTTATGCAAATGTACGCACTCTCTTTGCTCATGAAATCAAATAATTTGATATGTTGTTAAAATTTGGTTTGGTGACTACGAATTAAATGGTACCTGAGAAGGATGAAAAGAAAAGTTTTATACATACCTGGGGCTTCTTCCAGCCCCCTTCAGGCTAATCAGTCCCTCGCTGTCCACCTCCACCTCCTGGATCTTCTGCTATGAGTCCCAGAAATTCAGCCAGTCAGCGCAGTCCGGCCGCATGCCGCTTCCACAGCCAGGAGCGTTCTGCACAATAGTGCTGCGCAGGTGTAGTACGCTCCCGGCGGCGAAGTGTGTGCATGCGCACTACGCCAGACTGGCTCAAGTACCTGGACTCATAGCAGAAGATCCAGGTGGCGGAGGACAGCGAGGGACTGATTAGCCTGAAGAGGGCTGGAGGAAGCCCAAGGTATGTATAAAACTTGAATTTCATCTGTCTCAGGTTTACTTTGTTACACAGTAGTACTATACTCTACATATGCACTCTCCACAGAGCTTCAGGGAATCCACTGAGAATGTTGTGCACATTGAACACAGAGGTGTTGTCTATCACCCATAAACCTGGTTCAGATTGTGCATGAAGAATGTGTAATAGAGGAAGAATCTCCTTATTACCCTGCAGAGTACCTGCACATCACTCTTACATGTACCCACAGTTACATTGCCTAGGGCCTGATAGATGTTGTTTGCTCCGGTCTGTACCTTTTACAAGTACTCTTACCAAGGACTAGTTTTAGTCTATGACTAAAGGGAATAAATATGGCAGTCTCCATATCCTTCTCACTTCAGTTGTCTTTTAAAATTCCTAAGCGTTGGCAGTTAAGAGACGAATTTCATGTTACATACTTTCAATCAACAAGATTGTAAAATGCAAATTAGAGAAGTCGGAGTCGAGGAGTCGGAGTCGGTGGAATCCTAAACTGAGGAGTCGGTGGATTTCTGTACCGACTCCACAGGTTTGGTTCCTACTAGTCCAGTCCAAAGTCTCTCATCCTGGTCCCCACCAGCCCAGTCCGCGCTTTGTCATCCTTTTTTATGCCTGGTCACATTCTGTCACCTTGTGTCCTGTAGGTCCAGTCTGTAGCCAGTGTTACAGATTTTATCCTGCTCTCTCCACACTGCACAGTTCATGCTCCTGTTCTTTCCATCACTGGTGGAGACAACCCTGGGGGTTGCATTCTGATGGTCACTATCAGTAGCATTAATTGACCCCCATGGGACGACCCATAGTTATCACGCCCAGCTTCATGGTTGTTACTAGGTCCGGTATCTAAAAGGCCTTCACAATATCTACATTAAAGTGGTCTTAAAGTCAGCATTTCTACTTTGCTCTAAAAGATTCCTCACAGCTTGAAAGCTACTATTCCAGAATTTTTTTTAGCAGAACATCACTGAAATGGTTAAACAAAGTACTTTGTCCTGCTATTCAGCTTCAAAACCGCATCCAAACTGGAGGTAACAGTATTTTTGTTTGCATTCCAATGTTGATACATGTGTGTAAACACAGTGTGACTTGTAATTTGTCTGTTTACAAATTACAAGTTTCCAAAGTGTAGTTTACTTATGCACAAAAGCAAATATGATAACTGTCTGAGTAATAAAAAGTAGGGAAACACATTTTTATTGAATGTTATGTCGGAGTTTCAGACCACTTTAACCACTTGAGGTCCACAGTGGTAAACCCCCCCAAAAGACCAGGCCTTTTTTTTTAGTAAAATGGCCACTGCAGCTTTAAGGCCAAGCTGCAGGACCGCACAACACCGCACACGAGTGATTTCCCCCCCCCCTTTCTCCCCACCAACAGAAAAGCTCTCTGTTGGTGGGGTCTGATCGCCCCCCTAGTGTTTGTTTATTTTTTAATAAATATTTATTTCTTTATTTTTGACTATTTCTTTTTTTTTTCAAACCCTTCCCTCCCCCCAGCCAGCCAATCATGGCGATCGGCTGTCATAGGCTTCTGCCTATGAGAACCTATCGCTCTCAAGTGCCCCAGGGGGACAGCCGTGTCACACGGCTGTCCCCAGTACAGGGCTGCTGCAGATCGCAGCGCTGTACATGTAAATAGACGACGGTTATGCCGTCTAATAGTCTTCCGAGCGGCGATCGCCGCTCGGAGACTGAAGGCGGGATGGAGCTCCGCGCCCCGCCCCCCCCCCCCCCCCCGAGCAAGAGATGCGTGCTCCCTGCGCACGATCTCCTGCGAACTGCAACCTCAGGACTTGACGTCAATTGGCGTTAGGCGGTCCTGGGGCTGCCGCCACGGCCACGCCCATTGGTGTGGGGCGGTCTTGAAGTAGTTAAAGCACGCCTGAACTGAAAATAAAATGATGTGGCCAAACTTGGGGCTTCTTCTGGTCCCCCACAGTCTTTGTGGCCCCTCAGCTTTTCCGGCTGCTGCTCTATCTCCATGCTTTGCCCCTGTTTAGTTTTCAGAACCGCGCATGCTCTGTCCACTTGCGCATTCTCTTAATGCATGCTCTCAAACGGCTGTGCACAGCAGCCATGGTAGTGAGTGTCTTCTGTATATTCAGTTAGAATGTTTTCCGAACTGTTCATGTCCAAAATGCTCCTGGGCCACGGCTGCATGGAGAGGACAGAGCATGCACCCTGGCTGTGACTGAGCCCAGTTGCTGCTTCCTCTTGAGGACCACAGGTTTATACCCACCTAGTGACCAGGCCATTTTTTTTACAATTCAGCACTTCACAGCTTTAACAGTTTATTGTCTGGCTATACAACTTGCCATCCAAATTAATTTTACCTCCTTTTCTTCCCAATAATAGAGCTTTCTTTTGGTGGTGTCTGATTGCTGCTGCAATCTTTATTTACTTATTTTTTTATTAATAAAAGATTATCTTTTTTTTTAAAGTCCCTATTTCTTTGATTCTCCCTCCCCCCTAGCCCTAGACTGCGATACATACACTACACTACCCATACATGGTCATCAGCCTATGTATGTGATTACATTGTGAGCTGTTGGTCGGAACAGTTAAAGGAACACTATCAATACACAAGTGTTCTAAAATGACAATGTACAAATAATGTCTAAGTAGCTGTGTAAACATTTTCCTACTTTTCATATTAAATATCAGAGGCAAAAGCTGTAATTTGACTGGAAGAAGCCCCAAGTACAGTATGGCTGCATTATAAATAAAAAATTGACTCAACACAATTGCACTGGCGTGCCTACTCTACCAAAAATTAAACATTTAAAGTCGCTTTCCCCTTACACGCAGCACCCCTTATGTCCTTAGAGTAATGCAAGTCTTTTCTGTGATAATTTAAAACAACTGCCAATGCACCCCTGCAGAACAACAAATGACAGTCACTTGTATAGTAAATCTCCATTGACTCTATGTCCCTCCCTTGACACTTGGGCCCATATGCAATTAAAGGACTACTGTAGGGGGGTTGGGGGAAAGTGAGTTGAAGTTACCTGGGGCTTCTAATGGTCCCCCGCAGACATCCTGTGCAACCACTCACCGATGCTCTGGCCCCACCTCTGGTTCACTTCTGGAATTTCAGACTTTAAAGTGAGAAAACCACTGCGCCTGCGGTGCCGTGTCCTTGCTCCCGCTGATGTCACCAGGAGCGTACTGCGCAGGCCCAGTATGGTCTGTGCTTGCACAGTACGCTCCTGGTGCCATCAGCGGGAGCGAGGACACGGCAATGCAGGCGCAGTGGTTTTTAGACTTTAAAGTCTGAAATTCCAGAAGTGAACCGGAGGCGGGGCCGGAGCATCGGTGAGCAGCTGCGCGGGCACAAGATGTCTGCGGGGGGCCATTAGAAGCCCCGGATAAGTTCAACTCATTTTCTCCGAACCCCCCCTACAGTACCCTACAGTATTCCTTTAACTTTTTCTCCTTAGTTTTCTCCTAGGTGATATTTTTAATATTGTCAATAAAATGCCTTTTAAGCCACCAGAAAAGCAAGAAAATACTCAAAATAATAGTAATAGTACTTTTTAATTTACTTTTTGGTATTTTATTTTAACCTCCTGAGCAGGCATGTCACTCGCTAGCTTCAGGAGTCCCCCATGATTAATTTATTAGATCAATTGGCTGCAAAAGGTTTAGCTAGCACTAGGCTGGCTAGTATAGGTGGCCAGCACCCCCCGATCGTCCCAGATCCAGCCACTTATACATTACCCATCCTGGTTCCAGCGATCGCCGCAGTCTCCCTGCACAGCTCCGGTCTTCTCTATGGGGAGGATCGGGTCTGCGCATGACGTTGGTGACGTGATGACGTCATGTACGATCCTCCCCATAGAGAAGACCGGAGCCGTGCGGGGAGGCTGCGGCGATCGCTGGAACCAGGCTGGGTAATGTATAAGCGGCTGTGTCATATGTCCGTGTGAAAAACATGGTCTGCTGCTCTCTTCAGGCTGGTTGCAGGTGAGTTGTCAGCCTGATAACATTTGTAAGACAAGAAGAATGGCACCAGCGCCTTATAAACAGTACTATACAAATATGCAGCCTGGGGAAAATGAGGAATAATGTGAATGTAAACAAAAGAGAATGCAGCGTTACCACTTCCACGTTCTCATGATTGGCTGCATTTTAATTTTCAGTTCAGGTTTTCTTTAACCTTGTAGTCCACCAAAAGTGCTTTTACTGTACCTCCAATAGGAGAGAGTTGCTCCTTTGCAGCAGAGAATGTACCAGAGAATGCTGGGTAATTTCTAGGACAATTTCTGATATAGTAACCTTCTGATATAGTAAACCACTTGTCCTGGTCCCTTGGAGTTTACTATAACAAGATTATACTGTAATGTATTTAAAATGTCTTTATAAATTAGAATATAGTAAATTTATATTTGGCAGATGTTTGGGAAGTTATAAATTATTGATTTCTTAATTTATGTATTTGTTTAATCATCTTTTTAGATACTTCCTTTTTGTATAGTAATTTTCATCTTATACCTTCACTGTCAGGTACGGTAAGTTCACAAGAAATCTTTCAGATTATGAAAAGAAATTGTACCACCACGTTTCTGCCACTAGGTGGTGTGTGGACACTGCCTTTAAACAAGGAATAACTGCAACACAAGCACATTAACTTATGTTTGTACTACAACAGTATAAAGAATTATCATTGCTGTTGTGTAATCCTGTAATAGTTTATAATAATCACATTATTTGAAAATTCTTAGTACTGTATTACCGGTAATGTATTATCTTGTACTTTGTTATGGAATGTATAAATGTAACAAAAAAAGTAAAAAAAAATTCTGTTTGAAAACCACAACTGCAGTTGCCCATAGTAACCAATCAGATCTCACCATTTATTGGCATGCAGCAGGTAGAAAAATGAAAGGGGACTGCTGTTCAGCTGCTGTGGGTAACCGTGCATAGCTGTTTGCATTGATGTCTTTATATAAAGGTTATTTTTATATTATGTAGTTTATTTAGAATGAAAGACATTTATATGTGTATGATCCTTGGAACTCATATTGTAAAGATAATTAGCTAAGACTTGGTGTCATCAATCTCTTGTTTGTATTCAGATACTTTAAGGAAACCCGAGATGTATATAAACTGATGAGATAAACAATTGTATCTGTCCACCTATTCCTTAAAGAGAAACTCCAGTGAACATTTTACTGTTGGCAGGTGATGTAGCTGCTGCATGGTTTTTGGCAAATGGAAACAGCTGTAACAGCTATTTCCCACAATGCAACAAGGTTCACAGACAGGAAACTGCCCAAAAAAAGTACGTACTTTTCGTGTGGGAGGGGTTTCTTGTGGGAGGGGTTTCACCACAATATCAGTCATACAGTGCCCCCTGATGGTCTGTTTGTGAAAAGGAATAGATTTCTTATGTAAAAGGGGGTATCAGCTACTGATTGGGATAAAGTTCAATTTTTGGTCGGAGTGTCTCTTTAAAATTATTTTTTTTTTTAGAATCCCACATTTTCATCTCTTTGTGTATCAGCTAAAAAAAAGTATGTTTAATGCTATATTGTCTCACATGACTGATATAGTGTTTTAGTGTCCCAGAAGCAAAAATATATGAACTATTGACCTTTTTTATCTATCCCATGCACTCAGAAGCTGTTATTTGTCAGGAAAGAGTTTTATGACTGCAGATCCTTTTCACTGTAATCCAACAAGGTCCTGACTGGAGAGAAACTGTCACTTGCCTGATGTCTCTTTGATGCAAAAAAAAAAGAAGACAAGGAACAAAGCCCAGTTATTTGTATGCTTTCCACTGTACAGACACATGTCTATCTCATTTCACATGTCACGTCACCTTTTTTATTTCTTATATGTTACATTTCCTTGCTTCTAATTACCGCTGTAATGTGTATTTATGGCCAGTTGTCACTAGAGGGCATTGTGAGACAATAACAGGACTTATGCATTCAGTTTTGTTTTCAGATCAAAGCATTCCAAGAATTTATAGCACGATGAGTTCTGGTGAGAATTATATGGAGGCTGCCATATTTATTTTCTTGTAAAAATTGCAAGTTGCTTGTCTGTCCCTCCGATCCAGTGTCTCGAATACTTTTGGCCATAGACCCTGAGCAAGCATGCAGATCAGGTGCTCTGACTTAAATTCGACCGAATTAGCCACATTCTTGTTTCAGGGTTGTGACTAAGATATCACTGATACCAGAAGATCAACAGGACTGCCAGGCAACTGGAATTGTTTCAAAGGAAATACATATGGCCTCCATATCACTCTCACCTCCAGCGCATTTTAAAGGACATCAGAGGTGAAAATAAACTGATGAGAAAAACAATTGTATCTATCCTCCTTCTCCTAAAAATGACTTTTTTTTTAAGATATCCCACAGTTTTATTTTGTATTTAAATCTAGTTTCTAGGTTTTTACTGTTTCATTGTCTCTGTTTAATCTTCACTGAAGTATACTAGAGCTACGAATTATTGACCCTTTTTATCTCTTTCCGGCTCTCAGAAACCATTTACTGACAGGAAAGTATTTTATGGCTGTAATTACTTATCATTGAGGGTTATGCTATAGTCTGACCCAGTCCGACCCGCTCCCGACCCGAACAGAAACTGTCACTTGCATACCTGATGTTTAACTCCTTTATGCAGAGAAATAAAAGGAGCACAGCCTAGTTACCTAGTTATTTGTGTGCTAGGCGCTATACATACACATGTCTATCTTATCATGTCACCTGTCACCTCGGTTGTCCTTTAAGGAAACCTGAATTTAGTGGACCATGGAAGGAGCTATGGTTGACATCCTTTTGAACATGCTACTTGTGCGGCTGTTGTATCTCTAATACTTTCTCAATCACTGAGCAAAAAACAGTATGCAAATGAGTTGTGCTGACTTCTTTCTGGCTGCACTGGCTGAATGCTCATTGCCAGTATAGAATGATAAGGTACAATTAATTGCCTGGATCATAAATACTTCACTTGTGACTGTAACAACAGAAAAGTAACAGCTGTTCTGCTCCCAGATTAAAGTTATTTTATTTTTATATGTGTGAAGAAGATCAAAATACAAATACAGAAGTGATTAGTCTGTGTATGCAAAATGCTCTGACCACTATCTGTGTGGGGAGACAAGATTTAAACTTTCCGAAGAAGGGGTTGCTAGGCTACCGAGTACTTTACTGAGAATGTGAATTCAAAGCCAACTCTGCATCTAGTATTAAGCAACAGACTTTAGATAGTGGAATGGAATTACATATGTCCAAATTTTCAGATCTCAGCTCCTTGTTAGGCATCTATAAAAGAGAAGAAAAACAACAATTAGACTACAGATTAACACATGCAGTCATGAAAAACAGAGTACACCTCCTCTCATTTCTAAGTTTTATGTACAAGGACATATTAAAAAAAAATAATTTTGTCCTTAGCAGGTTCTAAAATTATTAAACTCTAAAATGTAAAGCAACACATAGCAACTGAAAAAGTATATTCTGGATCCCATAGAGCCCCCCTTGATTCAGGTTCACTCTAAGGGCCTTCCACATCATTTTAAAGGAGTTGAGGACTGCACTTTGACTGGGTCATTGCAACACTTGGATTCTTTTGTTTTTTAACCACTTGAAGACTGGAGGCTTACACCCCCCTGGTGATCAGGCTATTCCTAGTGACCAGGCTATTTTTACAATTCAGGCCACTGCAGCTTTAAGGGCTCGCTGCAGGGCCATACAACTCCCCCCCCCCCCCCCCCCTTGAGCTTTCTGTTGGTGGGCTCTGATCGCTGCTGGGATGATTTTTTTATTATTATTATTATTATTTATTTGTTTTTTAATAAATTTGCCTATTTTTATTCAAACCCTCCCTCCCCCCACCTGCCAGCCAATGACAGCAAATGGCTGTCATAGGCATCAGCCTATGAGAGCCAATCACCCTTGTGTCTCCCAAGGGAACATCCGAATAACACGACTGTCACTAGTACAGTGTAAATAGATGTCACTGCTAACTGTCTCCTAGCGGCGATCGCCGCTGGGAGACTGATGACGGAGCGGAGCTCCGTCATTCAAGCGAGAATGTGTGCGCATCGGCGTGTGTGATTCCCTGCAAACCACACCCCCAGGCAATTGGCGCTATGCGGTCCTGGGGGAGCCGCCGCATTCACGCCAATTGGTGTGAGACGGTCTTAAGGTGGTTAAGCCTTGTATATTTGCTAGTGTGCTTTAAGGACCTCTGTCACGAAAATCTTAAAATTTAAAATATATGTAAACATACGATTAATAAGTAAGTTTCTTCCAGAGTAAAATGAGCCATAAATTACTTTTCTCCTATGTTGCTGTCACTTACTGTAGAAATCTGACAGAACCAACAGGTTTTGGAGTAGCCCATCTCCTCCTGGGGGTTCACATGGATTTATTTTCAAAATGCATGTAGTGAATGGCAGTTGCTCCGTCCAACTGCCAAAAAAGTGTGCAGCGAGCAGGAAGGCTGGCCGGCGTCTTTGTATAAATCTTTTTCAGGGAGTGTCTTTATAAAGAATAAAATTGCTGAGAATCCCCTATGGAGAGATAGACTAGCCCAAAACCTGTCGGTAATGTCAGATTTCTACTACTTACTGTAATGCCAGCAGCATAGGAGAGAAGTAATTTATGGCTCGTTTTACTCAGGAAGAAACGTACTTTTTATTTGTATGTGTTTTAAATTTTAAGATTTTCGTAACAGTTCCTCTTTAAGATTGTTGTCCTGTTGCATGACCCACTTAGGCACTCGATGACCGGGAGTGAGGTTGCAGGAGGAAAATGTCACCCCTAGGTTTAGTTGCATCTGCCACTTAATTCGCACTTTTTAAATGACTGCACATTGTGTTCATTGACACTCATTTAATACAACACTGCAAGTGGAATACAGACTTTTCCTTTAGACTAGAATGGAGAAAGTTATTCACTTGCTGAAGATGTGTTACCAATCATTGACACTGTAAAAATGTTCCGCTACTTGCATTTTTGTGTCTGTCTTGCCAAGCACTATTGTGCCGTTTAGCAGCCCAATGCAGGAGTGTTAGATATGCTGTTTATTCATCAACTGTTACTTTCCTAGCACCAGTGTCATGAAATACAGCATGGCAGAAAATGTTATGCCTGTTGCACTTTGTGCCTTGCCGCTTCTCTGTAATTGAAAGTGTCCAGCAATGTACAACATAGCAGTGTGGGCCATAATGCATAGCTCCACATTGAACAGTGCTACTAATGTGAAGGAGCTTGTTAAGGTGACAACACACCATACAGTTTTTTATCTTTCTCTTCGATTCAATAAATACATTCAAATGTTTTGATTAATTGTAAAATTTGTAAAATCTGACTAACGTATCATACACATGTGATCAGTTTTTCCCCAATTATAAAAAAAATGATTTAAAGGATACCCGAGGTGACGTGACATGATGAGATAGACATGACTATGTAGATTGCCTAGCACACAAATAACTATGCTGTGTTCCTTTTTTTTTTTCTCTGTCTGAAAGAGTTAAATATCAGGTATGTAAGTGACTGACTCAGTCCTCACTCAGACAGGAAGTGACTACAGTGTGCCCCTCCCTGATAAGAAATTCCAACTATAAAACACTTTCCTAGCAGAAAATGGCTTCTGAGAGCAGAAAAGAGATAAAAAGGGTCAATAGTTCATAGATTTTAGCTCTGGCATACTTCAATGAATGTGTCATTGAGCAAAAATAGTTAAAACTTAAAAAGTATATTTAAACATAAAATAAAACTGTAGAATATCCTAATATCTTAAAGTCATTTTTAGGAGAAGGAAGGTATATACAGTCGTTTATTTCATTAGTTTATTTTCGCCTCGGGTGTCCTTGAAAACTGAGAAAATTGCTTGGGTCTATACATCAAGAAATTGTCATTTCACCCTACACCATTCAATTTTAATAAGAACTGATCCAGAAATCCACCACTTCTGATCGACTTATATTGAAAAAAAGGCAGATTTCTCGAATGATTATAAAAAAACGCTTTCAATTTTTCTGTACAACCAATCATCATTATTGAAATACCGTACAAACAGATCATTATATTGTATGGTGTGTGGCCACCTTTACGCTTATCCACCAATAAAAGACGGGGGATTTCCCAAGGCATGTAGTCTAAATGACTCCTAGGTGTTCATCATTGCAACCCACAAGGGATGTTGGGCCGCCACTTCTGGTCAGTGATGGAATACTTTCCTGCTAGAATGTCACCAGGCCCCAGTGCCTGGCATCAACCCACTGATCAAGTTCAACCCTGGAAGATGACACAAAATGTGTTCATAGTGTGTGTGTGTGTGTGTGTGTGTGTGTGTGTGTGTGTGTGTGTGTGTGTGTGTGTGTGTGTGTGTGTGTGTGTGTGTGTGTGTGTGTGTGTGTGTGTGTGTGTGTGTGTGTGTGTGTGTGTGTGTGTGTGTGTGTGTGTGTGTGTGTGTGTGTGTGTGTGTGTGTGTGTGTGTGTGTGTGTGTGTGTGTGTGTGTGTGTGTGTAATTGAAATACTGTATATTCTGCCGTATAAGACTACTTTTTAATACTTGAAAATCTTCTAAAAAAGTCAGGGGTCGTCTTATACACCGGGTGTCATTGATGCCAGGTGATACGCCCTATCCTGTTACCGCCTCTCAGATCTCGCTGCTGAGGACTGTAGTGAATGTGTGAGATCTGAGAGGCAGAGAAGGAGGTAAATAGGATACAAGGACGGGCCAGAAGGGTGAAAGAGGCGTGTTTTATGGGCACAGCGCAATCTATTCTTCCATACCACTCTGATAAACAGGGAGACCGGGAGAGCTGACCAATCCACTTAGGGAGAGGGAGAGTTGACCAATCCAACCAGTCAATCACCTATATACTGTTGTATGTGGGTACCACATACAGTACAGCACCAGTATCTGTTCATACATAGCACCAATATATGATGTTTTTTTAAATTTTTATTTGGTGTGTGTTGGAAGAGGGGTAGTCTTATATGGTGAATATATCCTAAACTATATATTTTAACTGAAAAAGTTGGGGGGTTGTCTTATATGCCCAGTCATTTATACGACAGAATATACGGTACACATGATGTGTGTGAGGAAAAGGTTAAAACCAAATGATTTCTCTGAAAGAGTTATATAGACATGCATTTTTTTTTCCATTCAACATTTTTTGACTTTTCCATAAGAAAGTTCTACAAATGGCCCTGTACAATTCAAGATGAATTGGCTGCATTGTCTATTTGTGTTAACCTTTAGAGGAGGCCCTGGCTGAAACCTGTTGTCAAGAGCCTGATGGGACTTAAAGTGACCGAGTAGCAAATAAAAGTGCCCTTGGGGGGCACTTACCTAAGGAGGGGATAGCCTCTGGATCCTAAAGAGGCTTCTCCCGTCCTCCACAGCAGAGAGGATGCATCGAAGGGAACCCCAAAATTCCACCAGTTTTCAGCCATTATAGTTTTTAAATAATGCATGCTACCGTAATTAAAATCTACGTAATTTATTTGCCCATTTGTACTAGTTATTACACCTTTTAAATTATGTCCCTATCACAATATCTGGCGCCAATGATAGTGAAGGAAGACTGAGAGGGGCGGGGGAGAGGCGGAGATACGCGCTGACAGACGCGCGTGGGGCAGGGCTGCGGCGGCTAGCCCTGCCCCAACCAGGAAGCGCTCCCCGGGTGTATCGAGGGGGATTTGGGGGTGAAGGGACCCCCGTTAAGCCGCGCTATAGCGGCGTTTTAGCAGGGGCACACGTGCCCCTGCTATTTATGAGGTCTGAAGCGAGATTTATTCTCGCTTCAGACTCTCTTTAAACAGGCACATTTCCCCTATTCCCAGCTTAGGTGTGGAGTGATTAAGAAGTTTG
Organism: Hyperolius riggenbachi; assembly: GCF_040937935.1. Classification (NCBI taxonomy): domain Eukaryota; kingdom Metazoa; phylum Chordata; class Amphibia; order Anura; family Hyperoliidae; genus Hyperolius; species Hyperolius riggenbachi. The sequence goes on from NC_090651.1 coordinate 250,468,049, forward strand.
GAAACGTTATTGGAAAAAGATTCTAATAAATGTATAAGCCGATACTATACTGATCTAATGGAATACAAATGTAAACAAAAATAATTAAAGGCTATGCCTGAATGGCAGGAGTAGGGTGAACAATTCGCTTGTTACACCTTGAAGGAAGTTACATGAAAACAATGATCAGTTGTTGGGATAAACTAATAAAAATAAGATTGAGAAGATGACGTTTTTACCAAATTTACTATACCTCCTCCAGACTGCCAAGTTCCCAGATATCATCTCTGATGATATTGGAAGTGTGGAGTTAGCCTGGGTGATTTCAAACATCAGTTGGGAATGTGTATGTAGACAAGCATTTTGGAGTAAGGTTATGTCATTTATGGAGAAAGTGTGAAAGCTGTAGTCTGTTCATATAAGACTTGTCTTTTGGAGCTGATTGAGGACTGGCCAGTTTTTGGTGCACGTCGCTCACCACCGGGCGCCGAAACTAGGCGCCCCATAGCAGCAGTGTTATGCTGCGTGAGACGTGTAAGAGTAATTCGGGGCTCAGACGGTTGCCGGCCACCGAATTACACCTATCTCTGAGTTGCAACGATTCGGAGATGGAATAGTATTTAACACCGCCGTGGAGTGAAACAGCCGACTTTACCGAACACATAGCAAGATCTTCATTCATAAAGGCTCTTTCCGCATGAAAAGCTGACATTACCGAGCAGAGCGATAAATCACCGCCTTGTGCGGTGACTATCATAACAAATGTAACAAAATGTTAATTCATAAAGATTTACGCAAGCGGTATGGGGACGGGAAATACCGCTCCCTTGGATCTGGCAATAACAATGTTAAGTTAATGAAGACAAAGACCTCCCAGGCAGCTGCAGTAGATCGAACACGGAGAAATGTATCAACTCGGCAGCTTCCTGTTTCCGCAAGCCTACCGCCAGCCTAGTTCGGGGAATCTCCGCACTACTATCGCAACTGTGCACTTTTTTATGAATGAGCAGCCAGAAGTGTAAAATACCGGCAGCTGTGTTTTCCTGCACTGATTTGCATTACCGACCACACTTTTATGAATGATAGCCAATATAGGAAAACACCGCTTTATTAGACACAAGACAATGTATTTCAAGGGATAGCTAGTTTCTTTAGGATGAGAAAACCATGTCTGCACAGTAAGAGGCAATTTACTTAATCTTAATTCAGCCAAAAGTAATTAATACGTTAACTGCAATATGACACGAAAAGAATCACAAAAAAATCTATGGTTTAAAATGAATAAATACTGTAGCTGACCAAGTTTAAAAAAGAGAAACGTCATTGCCACATTATCAAAAAAACTTATATAAAACAAAGCAAAAGAAAAAAGTTGACGATGCTGACAAATATAATAAGATTATACCATTTAGTACGTTTCTTGTCTGCCCTATGCCTTGACAAAGGGGACCGGATTGTTCCTGCAACGAATGTTGGCGATAATGGTCAGATACTGTGTTTTGTGTGTGATGGGACAATAAAATCGCAATGTTCCTGAATACAGCCTGTGTGCACAACCTTCTTCACGATTTCTTTATATATACAGTATACATATATACCTGAATGCAACATTCTATATTGAACTTTATTGACCCACATCTTTGTATCACCAGATTCCTTGCAAAGTTATTCTGTGGTGGCGAGTGACTGGGAGAGTTGTGGTAAACATACAGGAAGGCAGGTAAGAGTTTCTGCCCTTGGGTTGGTTAAATTCCTGGCATAGGCCTTGCTTCATTTTGCTACGTCCTGCCTCAGCCATAGACTGAAGCTGTGATGATAAATTACATGCATGTACTTTGCTGCTTGGTGGGCCTTCTTCACCAATTGACATTATTTATAGATAGCAGCACTGCAATTGGGAGATGCAGTTTAAAGCATTCATTTGGATTACTTGATTTGATTCAGCGTGAAGAAAACATTCTGGCTCTTGCATCGGATAAAACCATTGCATTTGATTGATGGTGCAAGTAATCTATCATTCTTAACTTATCAGTACAGTTTTGCATAGATACATTTTTTCAGTACAGTACTGAAGATGCCATTGAGCAACTGCAGTTGAAACATGTGGTCAGCATTAAGTCATTGAAGACACCCCACCCATTCTATCTTTCTTCATACTGTATTAGCATGGCTTGTGCTATTATTATTATTAATTTATATTGCTACAGTCTCTTCCATGTTGCGTTATAAAATAAGAAATACACAACAAAGTGTGACATTGGCTAAAGCCACATAAGTACTTCAAGCAAGCTCAAAATGATCTCTAGAGATTAATTTGGGTTACAGTATTGGTACATCTGCTGTACAGACTTATTGTTTGGCTTCTGACTGAGCAGCATTTACTGCTCTATGGAAGGGTGGAGGCAGCTGCACATTGTGGGAACTTCCTTTGAAGGGGACAATGGGCATTGGTGGACAGTAATCTGACTGGATGGATCAGGCCAGCGATATCAGGGGACACCTATACACTCTATACATTTCTGGCCAAAAGAAAGTGTGTATGTACCTATAGACAGACCGTGTTTAACAAGACATACAGCAATTACAAGAAATAACATGAGGGCAAAAACACAACTGGCACTGCTAGCAACCAAAAAGTGCTCAAAAGTTTATTAGTAGTCTTTCAAAAATAGTGCATTCACAGTTTGCAGAGATGCTAAGCAAGCAAGACATATTGCTGGTGTTAATGACCAAGTCAGCAGTGGGTGCATCGGGTGAAAGGGACAGGAGTGGGCCTGACGGCCATTTTGCACTTGCGAGCGCTTCCTCCGAGACTATGTGCCTCTGGGTGTTTAAACCTGTTCTGCGGGAATGGCAGCACATTACATCACAAAGCTCCGCCTTCCCTCCAGTGCGACGCGTCCCAGCAAGGAGTGTTATTTTAAACAACTTGTGCTCATCAAACAAAATTGTCTATCTGTCATTTGTGTTATTTCAAAACTGCATACATTTATCAAGCGTAAAATGAGAACTCTTTGTCTTTAATATATTATGGCACAGGGTACAAATTAATAAGTGTGCTTTGCTTTATATGTGCCCTTGCAATATATTTTTTTAACATCCCTGCAACAAGAGCAGCCTCACACATTTATATTGCTGTAAAGCAGGACATCACTATGCTCTGCACTTATTAATCAAAACTCCAGCTATCCCATAAGAGATTTGTTTTTTTGTTGTTTTGTTTTGTTTTTATAATAAGACAGTTTATTTATTTATTAATTTATTTATTTATTGTATTTATAAAGCGCCAACATATTACGCAGCGCTGAACATTAATTTAGGTTACAGACAATATTTAGGGGTGACATACAGCAATATGACAATACAGGAATACAAGAAAACCAGATCACACAGCACAGTATTAGTACAAGGTAATGCTTAGTCAGTCACTGGATGAAGCATGGAGATTAGGCAAGTTATGTTCACTCAGATGCATAGCATGGGTTCACAGTAATGGAGGTGCCAGATCAGGTAGGACACAAAAGGAGGACCCTGCCCAAAGGCTTACAATCTAGTTAAAAGTTAAAAGTAAAGCAATATTCCTAGTTCAGCTTTAAACAGAAAAAAAAAGATACAAAACGTAAGAAATTTTTGTAAGAAAAATAAAGAAACAAAATGTAATGCTGTGGTGTTACCTGATCCTACAAAAATGAGGAATTAAGTGAGTACACAGTGTTGACAAAGGGAATTCAGGTATCAAACACATTCTTCTGTTCAGGGTATGGAAACGAGAAGCTGTTGACAGGGAGATCACCAAAATACTGAACTATCACCTTACTTCCTGCTGACACCAGCTGTCCAGACAGAAATCTTCAAACAATCAGAGTTTACCAACCTTGTCTTCCTCTCCCGCCCGCTCCCCACACATCACTGCATATTTGTGTACTAGTCAAGGTAAGGATATTTTTTAACATTATCATGTTTCCTATGTTATTTTTTTCATGCATAGTGTTTATATATTTAGCATAGTAGTAGTGACATGGGGTTGATTCATGAAGCTGAGCTTAATGTGAGCAGCGCGACTTGTGCGCACGCTACCTGTGGTAGTGCTGCGTAGCGTACGCTAGTAACTTATGCACACTGCAATCACGTATCGGCTGCTCCACTGATCCCGCCATGAGCCCCGTCGGGTCCAGTGGCTTTATAGAACACTAGTAGACCCAAGCCGTTTAAACGGGCTCTAGGGCCTGTTTCTCGCCGCCGTATGTTACTGCGCACGCACCCGCCCGGCTCCCTGGCCCTGTCCTTCTGTCTCTGTGAGGCTGGGTCCGTGCTGCACACATGCGCAGTAGCAAAAAGCACGGACCAGCTACACAGGGACAGCACACGCAGGGACACAGTGGTTTTATTATTACTGATGGTCCCTGCACTTTGATTGACCCAATAGGCAGCCAGTGACAGGCTTTAGCAGTGCAGCTTAAAGGGAGCCTTAACTGAGAGGGGATATAGATGTTTCCTTTTAAACAATACCAGTTGCCTGGCAGTCCTGCTGATCTCTTTGGCTGCAGTATTGGCTGAATCACACACCTGAAACAAGCATGCAGCTAATCCAGTCTGACTTCAGTCAGAGCACCTGATCTGAATGCTTGTTGGGGGGCTGTGGCTAAAAGTATTAGAGACACAGGATCAGCAGGGGAGTCAGGCAACTGGTATTATTTTAAAAGGAAAAATCCATATCCTTCCCAGCTTAGGTTCCCTTTAATGAATCAACCCCGATATGTTTATTAAGACTGATCGATATGTTATAGCGCCTAGGTTCTTAACACATGCTTCAAGTACTCCAGGAGGTGCTTTACTGGTGTTCAGGGGGTACTTGTACTTGTCATAGTCAATACATTATAGAAAGTATGTTTATTTTATTAAAAACATGATGTAATGTTAGAAAAGCATTTATACACAATTATGGATCACTAGGGGTACATCTAGGGGTACATCTAGGGGTACATAAGATGATATATGTACATCTAGGGGTACATAAGATGATGTTACCAGCAGTAAGAGGTATTTGACTACGTACGTACTGTACGTATGTATGTGCTACAATAATGGGGAGGAACACTTCCAGGGTGTCGAATAGTTGGTCAGTGGTAGAGAAGTCCATCCATGGAGCTCCATAAGGGATCTTAGAGGGAACATGTAGTGTTTTGTTTGGCAAACTTTATTTATTCATTTATTTATTATGCATAAACTTTAACAGGGAAACTTATTATTATTATTATTACTACTACTACACATTTCTATAGTGCAAACATATGCTGGCAAATTATGAAACCAACTATATGTGTTTGTAAAATGACATGTTAAAAATAAGAGTAATACAAATAAAACAGCTGTGGGAAGCACCCTACCAATGATGTCCAGACATACTTCAGGTGTGGTGAAGTCATGCAACACTTTTCTATGTCCCCGTCCAGAAGATTAGTACCTGTTTGCTGTTCTGAAGGTTAACCCTGTCCACCTGCACCATTGCTGGTTATGAAGATGATGACTGCACTTGTCACATGGAGAGTAGAAATGAAACCTGCATTTCAGCTGAATGTGGCCTGTCTGGCAAGGGGTTTACACACACTACATTACACTCTGCTGAGGACCACCTCGGGTGAACATCTAATGTGTGTATGGGAGTCCCCAGATGTAGCCTACAGATCTGGCATGCCGGATGTTTTAGCGATGCCCGAGAGAACCCCAATCTCCTTGTTCTCTCTTTCACCCCATCTACAAGAAGCCGCTGTGTCCTGCTGCACTTGTTGTCTCTCCACCCTCCTCCATGGTAACACGCTTCACTAAACTGTAGGCTAGCACCTCGTCTGTAAAGCCTCGTACTGACGCCTGAAGGATCGAGTCCATGAGCTAAAGTAATTGCAAGTGCATACAAGGCTTTACTCCAGATACATGAGGAAGTGCATTTGAATGGATGAGCATGTATTGGGGTAAGGTATATATGAATTTGGGCGCATGAAAAAAGTATACTCGACAGATAATATGGTGGTGTTGGACATGGAGAAAAAAAATGTGAGAAGGCTTGTAAAATGTAAAAAAAAAAAAGGAAAACCATGCTCGCATTTTAGACTGAGTTGGTGGTGCACAGCAGAAATGACGAGAGTATACAGCAATACAATTATACATTAGAAGGCTCTGCCCATGCGAGCAGACACAGACTAAAGCAATGCACGCATACATTAGATTGTTCATTGCAAAAACAACTGTTCCCGTTTCTGCTGGAAATCGAAATTGTGTACAGACACATTATACTTCAAACTGTCGGTTACTGGACCTGATCTTGTGACCCAGCTATGGCTGAGATTCCTGCTACCCAATAATAACTGCGTACCTGTTATCTCAGGAGCAGTCACCTGGGCAAAGTAGGGAAATGTAACAAACATTCCCCCGCTGACTACTTAGCCTGTCCCTTCTGACGTAATTCCGGGTCCGGCTATTGCGGTCCCCAGATTATGGAGAAATCGACCCTGCACTGCTATAGTCGTAATAACATTACTGTTTATGGCAGTGCCCAAGTCAGGTGCTGCGCAGTGCCGTGCAGGCAAAGAGATGACCTGACTAATAACTACCTTTTCAATTATTTGCTGACTTTTTGGTCCCTATGCTTGCACAGAAAAGTCTAATTAGAGCATAATGAGGTGCTTTCATCATTGTCAAGATATCCACAGATAACAATTGCCCAATATGACCATTTTCAACTGGATCAGGCAATAGTCTCATGTCTGAAAAATCTGTGCAAAGACAGCTGGCTGATTGTTATTGGAAAGGCTTGTCCAGTCATTTTTGGTAAGATATAGGACTGGTGGTGACTATGGATGGGTCTCCATCCCCCCCATTCTTCTTTTATAATAGAAATGAGCGAACGTAGTTATTCTTGTAGCATCGCTAGCGGTTCAGGAGCACTGAGCGCAGTTGGAGACTTCTGGCAGTGCAGTAAAGTTATTTTTATTATGATTAATTGTATGTGTATTACATAACTTAAATACATTTTGATAGAACAGGTGCATCTTTTTAAGTGAGACCTACATGTTTTTCATCAATGCTGAACATTGCTGAGCAGGGCACAATCTGCACAATCTGTACGCCGGTCCTCTAGAGTTTCATCCTCCCAGAAATGATGCTGTGACCGGTTAGTATAGGATTTTTTTCTCATGGGTTTAAGAGCACCTGTAGTGTTGGAGGCTGCTTCCTCTGCATCTTTAAAGTGAGAGGGCTATGGAGGCTGACATACAGGTAGTGCAGAATTATTAGGCAAATTATTATTTTGACAACATCATCCTCTTTATGCATGTTGTCTTACTCCAAGCTGTATAGGCTCGAAAACCTACTACCAATTAAGCATATTAGGTGATGTGCATCTCTGTAATGAGAAGGGGTGTGGTCTAATGACATCAACACCCTATATCAGGTGTGCATAATTATTAGGCAACTTCCTTTCCTTTGGCAAAATGGGTCAAAAGAAGTACTTGACAGGCTCAGAAAAGTAAAAAATAGTGAGATATCTTGCAGAGGGATGCAGCACTCTTAAAATTGCAAATCTTCTGAAGCGTGATCATCGAACAATCAAGCTTTTCATCCAAAATAGTCAACAGGGTCGCAAGAAGCGTGTGGAAAAACCAAGGCGCAAAATAACTGCCCATGAACTGAGAAAAGTCAAGCGTGCAGCTGCCAAGATGCCACTTGCCACCAGTTTGGCCATATTTCAGAGCTGCAACATCACTGGAGTGCCCAAAAGCACAAGGTGTGCAATACTCAGAGGAGACATGGCCAAGGTAAGAAAGGCTGAAAGACGACCACCACTGAACAAGACACTCAAGACTGGGCCAAGAAATATCTCAAGAGGTTTTATGGACTGATGAAATGAGAGTGAGTCTTGATAGGCCAGATGGATGGGCCCGTGGCTGGATTGGTAAAGGGCAGAGAGCTCCAGTTCGACTCAGACGCCAGCAAGGTGGAGGTGGAGTACTGGTTTGGGCTGGTATCATCAAAGATGAGCTTGTGGGGCCTTTTCGGGTTGAGGATGGAGTCAAGCTCAACTCCCAGTCCTACTGCCAGTTTCTGGAAGACACCTTCTTCAAGCAGTGGTACAGGAAGAAGTCTGCATCCTTCACGAAAAACATGATTTTCATGCAGGACAATGCTCCATCACACGCGTCCAAGTACTCCACAGCGTGGCTGACAAGAAAGGGTATAAAAGAAGAAAAACTAATGACATGGCCTCCTTGTTCACCTGATCTGAACCCCGTTGAGAACCTGTGGTCCATCATAAAATGTGAGATTTACAAGGAGGGAAAACAGTACACCTCTCTGAACAGTGTCTGGGAGGCTGTGGTTGCTGCTGCACGCAATGTTGATGGTGAACAGATCAAAACACTGACAGAATCCATGGATGGCAGGCTTTTGAGTGTCCTTGCAAAGAAAGGTGGCTATATTGGTCACTGATTTGTTTTTGTTTTGTTTTTGAATGTCAGAAATGTATATTTGTGAATGTTGAGATGTTATATTGGTTTCACTGGTAAAAATAAATAATTGAAATGGATATATATTTGTTTTTTGTTAAGTTGCCTAATAATTATGCACAGTAATAGTCACCTGCACACAAAGATATCCCCTTAAAATAGCTAAAACTAAAAACAAACTAAAAACTACTTTCAAACATATTTAGCTTTGATATTAATGAGTTTTTTGGGGTTCATTGAGAACATGGTTGTTGTTCAATAATAAAATTATTCCTCAAAAATACAACTTGCCTAATAATTCTGCACTCCCTGTATTAATTTCTGTTTAAAGGACCACTGTCGCGAAAATCTTAAAATTTTTAAATATATATAAACATAAAAAAAAGACGTGTACTTCTTTCAGAGTAAAATGGCCATAAATTAATTTTCTCCTATGTTGCTGTCACTTACAGTAGGTAGTAAGAATCGGACATTACCAACAGGTTTTGGCATTACCAACAGGTTTTGAGCTAGTCCATCTCTCCATGGGGGATTCTTAGCATGGCCTTTATTCTTTATAAATACACTCCCTGAAAAAGATTTATACAAAGATGCTGGCCAGCCTCCCTGCTCGCTGCACACTTTTTTGGCAGTTGGACGGAGCAAATGCCACTCACTAAGTGCTTTTAAAAATAAAGAAATCCCTGAGAATCCCCCATGAGGAGATGGACTAGTCCAAAACCTGTCAGTTCTGTCAGATTTTTACTACCTACTGTGTGTGACAGCAACATAGGAGAAAAGTAATGTGTGGCTCATTTTAATCTGTGAGAAATGTACTTCTTATCTGTATATGTTTACATACACTTTAAATGTTAAGATTTTCAAGATAGTGGGCCATTAAACAACACAAATTACCTGGCTGTCCTGCTGACCCTCTACCTCTAATACCTTTAGCCATAGACTGAACAAGCATGTAAATCAGGTGTTTCTGACTTAAGTCTGACTTGATTAGCTGCATGCTTTTTTCAGGTGTGTGACACTACTGCAGCCAAAGAGATCAGCATGAGAGCCAGGAAACTGGTATTGTTTAAATGGAAATTAATATGGCAGCCTCCATATGCTTTCAGGTCTGCTTTAAACATGTCTGGCTTCCTCCTGGAGGACTTTATGGAGCCTCAGTTTGGAAAAGGAATTACTCTGGCATTCTAAAGGTGGCTATTAACCTCTTTGGCGGTAATCCCGAGCTAGGGTCGGGGCGGAAAAACGCAGGTAAGAGCGGTAATCCCGACCTCTGCTCGGGGAAGCCGCCGGAGGCTGTGTGCAGAGTATAGCGTGCAGCGGGTGTTTCTACATACCTCCTGGGGATCCCGACGCTGGCCGCCATTCTTCTTCCTCTCCTCCGGGGCTCTGCTTCCTGCTGGTGAGATCGCTGGCTGTCGTCGTGACAATAGCCAGCAATTTCACTTTAGAGTTGCAGCGCCACTTGGAGGATGGAGGCATAACTGCAGCGCTGGAGCCAGGGAGGTGTGTAATTGAAAAACTGCTGCAGATCTCCCTGGCAGCATGATTTTTTCCAGGTTTTAAGGTCTGAAAGGGTGCAAAAAAATTGCACCAGTTTTAGACCCTAAAATCCGGAAAGAATCAGAACGCCGAGGGGGTTAACAATACAATTGGAAAATATTGTTCGGGCTCACTATTGGTAGGAAAGCTACTATCCAGTTTGACCAGATTGATGGAATCGATATGTTTTCCGAAAGAATTGTATTGTTAGGGCCACAGTGGATCCAATTCCTTAACAGTATAACTTTTTATCTTTGATATCAGAGTTGCTTTTAGTATTCAGCAGTACTTTATAGTGTACCAATAGATAAAAACATTTATTTGATATAGCCCATCTTCTAGTCTGCATAGTTATCTCATAGGCTGTATGCAGTTTATGAGGGATGCCCTTGGCCTTTTACTTTATAACTGGAAGCAAATACATAAAATGACCAAACCTGTGTAACATCCAGAGTGTCGTGACTCAGGTTGAGTAGTCAGGACTCGAGGGCATGTTTACATAGGTCATATAGCCTCTCAGTTCCATTTGCATGAATACCTTTTAGCCCAGCTTAAGTGGAACTCAGGTGATGCTGTTGACAGAATGCACTGTGTTCTATGACCAGCACAATTGGCACGTTCTGGATGTATTGCAGGAATTCTCTATTGGATGCTTTACTTACAATTATTGTTTTCTTCTTGCTGGATTAGTCATTTGACTCCTCAAACGTTAACCTAAAACACAGATACAGGATGAAAAGCCAGAATAAAAGGCACATTTGCCCAAGTGTCTATTAGAGTTAAACCATGTAGTTGTCCTCTTTTGCACACATTCTTCTCCCCAAGATGTACTGTAGTACCAGCCATGCTACCACCAGCCTCCTGCACTAAGTTTGTAGGAGCTGCATCAGCTCTATTTAGGTTCCCATACACAATTTGAATAGTGGTGGATCAAATATATGATTGATATATTCCACATATCAATTGTTTACTTCGTGCCAACACTTTGCACCATCTTGCACCGTTCTATACTAGACAAAATTGCAGCAGAATATTGACCAATGTTGATATGACCAATACAGCCATTAGGCTTGTACTGATGCAGTGCAAAGCTATTGGAAACATCAACTGCTTACTGCTGCAACCCACAATACCCCCAACATTCCCACCAGGACCTGCTGGATTAATTGCTCAACAGAACATACATGTTCATTCTATATTCAATGCAGTGCAAAGTTATGGGAAATGTCAATAGTGCGCTGCTGCCACCCACGATACCCAATGGATTGGTCACACAAAAGAATAGACATGTTCATTTTATATTTCATTGCCCTATTTATCAAACTGTAGACTGAAAAATTACATAGTTTAAATAGCTTTACCATATATACCCCTCCTCTTGTTCCCCCCCCATTCCCTTTAGATTGTAAGCTCGCAAGAGCAGGGCTCTCTCCCCCTTTTGTGTCTTGGAAATCATTATACATTTTATTCATCATGTTATTTTTATCACTGTCATTACCACTTCTGTGTTTTGTATTCTGTATGCTGTATCATTTTTTGTATTTTGTCACTAATTATGTATCTTGTATATTAGTGTACACCATTGTCTGTATTATGTACCCCATGTTTGTTTCTTACTTTGTACAGCGCCACGGAATATGTTGGTGTTTTATAACTCAATAATATTAATAATATATACTCAATTATAAGAAAAAAGTTCAAGTCCCACTTGCTAAATGAAAATGTGGGGGTTGACTGAGTCAGAACTAAATTTCATATTTATAGTGTCTCTTTCTCCTCCATATGAATACGCAGAGTGGCCGCAATGGAACACATATACCTAACCCAGCACTGGGTCCTCCTCTTCTTCACTGCGGCCTGTTAGCGTGCAGCAGCATTCCTTTGTAGCCTCCCGATGCCACGTGACATGCATCAGGAGCTGGAAGGAGAGGAGACAAATGGACCCAGACCTGGATTTGCCTTTTAAAGACGAATTGTGTTATATGAATTGACTGCACAGAATTATGAACTATTGTTTTGGAACGAGTTTAATTTTTAGTTAGTTTTGTAGAAATTCTTGCTCATGTACCAAGGTATAATGTCTGCAGTACAGGGCCTAACCACAGCTTCCCAATGACCACATAATTGACAGGACCAGCCCCCTACTCCTTTCTTACGCTTAAAGGGATACTGTAGGGGGGTCGGGGAAAAATGAGTTGAAGATACCCGGGGCTTCTAATGGTCCCCCAAAGACGTCTTGTGCCCGCGCAGCCACTCCCCAATGCTCCGGCCCCGTCTCTGGTTCACTTCTGGAATTTCAGACTTTAAAGTCTGAAAGCCACTGCGCCTGCCTTGCAGTGTCCTCGCTTCCCCTGATGTCACCAGGAGTGTACTGCGCAGGCACAGACCATACAGTGGGAGTGAGGACACGGCAATGCAGGCGCAGTGGTTTTCAGACTTTAAAGTCTGAAATTCCAGAAGTGAACCAGAGGCGGGGCCGGAGCATTGGGGAGTGGCTGCGCAGGCACAGGATGTCTGCTGGGGACCATTAGGGCCCTTTTCCACTAGCGCGTTTGCGCTAGCTGAATCGAAAAATCGCAAACTGCTAGCGATTTTACAATCGCTAGGGTTTGATAAATAACATAGGAATCACAGTAGGGTATTTCCACTACCGCAATTCTTTTTTTGTCAAACGCGATCGCGCCGCGGAGCGATCTTTGCCGCGATTTTGCTATGCAGTACAGTGCATAGCAAAATCGTGAACGCAATCGCGGAGGTTTCCTGACTTTTGCGATTCAGCAATCGCTAGCGTTCAGCGGAAACGCTAGCGACTGCTAGTGGAAAAGGGCCCTTAGAAGCCCCGGGTAACTTCAACTCATTTTCCCCTGACCCCCTACAGTGTCTCTTTAAAGGATACTTAAAGCGGATCCGAGATGAAAAACTAACTATAACAAGTAACTTGTCTATATATCTTATCTAAAGTTTAGATGGTTTACACAGAAAATCTAGCTGCAAACAGTTTTAATAGAATATGATTATTTATTCCTGTGATACAATGACAGCAGCCATGTTGTTTGTAAACATTACACAGAGGCAGGCTTATCTGTATCTTGAGCCATCAGCCTAATCCCCTCTCCTCCTCCCTCCTCCCCTCTGCCTCTGAAATCAATGGCTAGTAACACCTCCCCCTCCTCCTGCCCAGACTGAGCTCCCATGAGCCCTTGCTACTGCCAAGGCTCTCTGAAAACCTGTGGGCGTGGCTTTTTAGTTTATAGGGAATTCGCGTATTAAAACAAAAACAAAAAAGTATTTGGCTTGAGGAATGCCCTATAAACAATAGGAAAGGAACACAATTATGCAATGTGTAAAAGTTCACTTCGGATCCACTTTAAAGTAAAAATAAGGTTGCCAGTTTAACTTACCTGGGGCTTCTTCCAGCCCCCTTTAGTCCTCCTGGTCCCTTGTCTTTGTTCCGCTCTTCTCCCTTCAGCTGCTGGGATTCTCTGAAAGCTGCATGCACTGCCCTGGGCAAGCAGTAGCCTTCAACCTTTAAAGGACCACTATTACGAAAAAAGTAGCCGGTAAAAAACGGATAGAACTGACAGGTTTTGGGCCAGTCCATCTCCTCATGGGGGATTTTCAGGGTTTTCTTTGTTTTCAACAGGATTTGCAAATTCTGACTGACAAAATAGTGTGCAAGTATGTAGGGAGGCTGGCTGGTATCTTACTATTTTGGCAGTTAAACTGCTGTTCAGGAGGTGCTATTGAAAATACAGAAAACCCTGAGAATCCCCCATGAGCAGATGGACTGGCCCAAAACCTGTCAGTTCTGTCAGATTTTAAATGCCTACTTTTTTAGCGATTGTGGTCCTTAAAGAGGAGCTGTTAGGTATAAGGTCTCAGAGAAAATAAACACATATATCAGTAGCTAAAGATTGGCTGTACTTACATTACATATGCATTTCACTGTCCACGTTTGTACTTCACAGAATTTGTATATAGTATATGCAGAGATAGATGCTCCTCACAGCTCATGGCAGGCTCCATGTTTTTCTGTCAAATGTGTCCTCATGTCCTGCCTGCTTCCTGATCACAGATAAGCTCTTACTTGAACAACACAGTGTGCAGTGAATATTAATGAGCCATGTGGCTAGGAACAATAGCTGACTCCTGCAGTGTACTCTGCCCCGGAGATTTATCAGTGCTACGCGCTGGACTGAGTTACAAGCTGCTGAAACGTCTCATTAGCAGCCGAGGGGAGGGCCCCAGAATGCTTTGCAGTATAGTATGCGGCTTGCGTCCTCTTAGGTCTAACAGCTTTTCTGATAAGAACACATCAAAGGTAAAAGAGATTTTTATCTTCAATAATGCCTTTATGGCTTCCTTCTAAACTGTTTAACACAGGAGAATAGAGGTTTAAATTAGCTTCTGCAGCCTGACAGTTACTCTTTAAAGCTTCCACAGCAAACATCTGCAAACAGTATAAACGGCTTCCCTCCTTAGGCTTTGGCATCTCCATCCTCCCTTCTCTAGCCATCACTCTTGATTTCTGGTTGCCCTGCAACCTCTCATACTTTACAGATAAGAAATCACAAAATATGAAGTATTGTAAGTCTATTCGGTTTACACTTTGCAGCACCCAGGAGATGAGCAGCTCAGTAAATTATATGTTTTTGAACTGCAGTAAAGATACTGAAGGGATTTGAGCATTTCTCAAACATCTGTCTGTGGTACTATGCATGTTTTATAACATTAAAAAATGAGGCAAAGAATGAATAGCAAAAACTATTTGATAGCACTCAAGCGATTTCTGTTATCTCTGAACACGCTGTGTCAATGTTTCCATGAATATCATGTCACCCTTAACGAGCATGCTTGCTCTACAGAACATCCTGATTCTGTATAACTGAATCAAAACAAAATCTGTCCAGTTGAAAACTTATTTTAGCAGCTGTGAAAAGCCTATATTTGTTTTGAAAATCGAGGCGTACAGAAGTTTTCAGTTCGGTCCAAAAAAGTGAAATATTCAGATTGAAATATACCTGAGCTGTAACCTGAAGAACAGGTTTGCTATCCAGATAAAAAGGGCCTGCCTACAGGAGAGAGTAACTCCCTCTCCACTGCACACTCCCCTCCCACTCTGAACTTGCTGTTGCCCTGGAGCTCACTTGTTTGAATAGGGACTGAATAGTGAACTGAGATCACTGAGGATTGAGAGGCACGGAAGAAACTTTTCTGTTCTTCAGCTGTCTGTCTGGGACATGGGAAGTTGGATTTTATTATGAAGAAAGAACTTTCCGCGCTGGGCCTTTGGACTATTGCAATTGACGGTTGGTTGATTTCTTTATTTCAGCAGGCATAAACATGCTGCTTTTCTTTTCTCTTGGAATTAGTAGCAAGTTATTCTTCCAAGTCTACTGCTGACAAACAGAAGCCATGTGGACAATGATAATAGTCAGGGAAAGTTATATGCATTTGTTTCCAGCACAACACAAAACGATTGTTATAGTTTCAGTGTGAACAGTAGAAATGTGGCATTCATAATTTTGGCG
The DNA here is from genome assembly GCF_040937935.1 of Hyperolius riggenbachi. NCBI lineage: Eukaryota > Metazoa > Chordata > Amphibia > Anura > Hyperoliidae > Hyperolius > Hyperolius riggenbachi. The sequence continues at coordinate 250,483,596 of NC_090651.1, forward strand.
GTTGGGAGCAATAAGTGACATTTAGAAGCGATGAAGAGATTGCATTGCTTGATTTGGTATTCCTGGCTCATTCAAGTTATTTGGAATCTGTTGAAAGTTTCCCGGCATTGAGGCAGTCAGAACATGCTTGTAGCTGCAAGTCTGATATTATATCTCCTATCTTGGGCTTGTAATTGCCACTCAGTTAAACATACTGGAGTTCATACTGCACATGTAAACCCTGATGACTTGCCTGGGCTTAAATAACAACGGCTGATCTTTGTAACTCACAATGCTGAAACATACACAATCTTAATGTTTTTAACTGTAAATTAAAGTGGACCTGAACTTTTGCACAGGACAGAAGGAAAACATAGAGAAATGCAACCTGTATATATTTAGAGAATTTAGCCTGTCTGATTCCCTCACATCTGTGACTATTCACAAGAGTAATTTGATCTCTCACCTGTGTCATCTGGCTACTTCTGCAGAGCTGCTAATTTGTAAACACAGGATGTTAACCCTATGTCTGCTTCCATGAAAGCAGGAAGTAAACAAACTGCAGATTTATTACAGGATTTCTATCAGCTGTAACCGATAAATGTTTTTCTTTAAGGGCTATTACGCTGTTGGGTATCTTATAGAGCAGAGAGGAAGTTCTATGTTCAGGTCCGCTTTAATCGATTTATTTCTGTAAACAAATGACAGTTTCAGGTTTTGGAAAAGTGACAGCCCCTCTGAAAGTCGCTCTGCTTTTTAGTGTGCCTATGCAAACTTATTTTTGCTCTTGGTATTGTAAATTACATTTTATAGACATTTGAAATGTGAGGAGAAAATGGGCAATTTTATAAAAAAAAAAATAATTTTTGTTAATCTTTTTTACCTTGCTACAAATGCAGATCCCTTTTCATGCTGGATTAACGACTCCTTATCAAACTTAAAAAACAGGATTATTGGTGCCTTATCGTGGGTTTATAATTATTTAGCGCCATTGTTTAGCACTAGCACCAGGGAATATGCTTATCATACTCTAGCACAGAGCCAGGGCAAAAGCAAGCGGGGAGCGGATAAAGCAGTGAGGTCAAAAGATTAGTCTGTCACTGATGGGGATATTTTTTATACTATGTTGCATCCTGATGACAGAACCTGCAGTAGATAAGAAATGAATGTCTTCACACAAGTACTGCCTGTGGGTATGTAAAAAAAAAGGAACTTAGACTCATGCAAATGACCTTGCTTTAAATTCAGATCAACACATTCATGTGCAGCACCATTAAAGTGTACCTGTAAGGGAAAAAAGTGCCCAATTTGGGTACTCAGTAGAGGGAAGCCTTTGGCTAATCCAGAGGTTCCCCCCATACTCCTACACCTCGCCGTTCCTGCGCTTGGACCCCCCAAAGCTTGTTTTCAAGGGCCTGTCAATGGAGTACGCGCACTGCCCAGGCGCACAGATTGCTTTTTCTACCGACCCGAGCGATGGCTCTCTGCTACTGCACAGGCACGAGCCATCCTGTGCTTGATCACATACAGGAGTGTGGCTGCGAGGGTCCCAACCAGAAGTGGTGGTCTGCAGGTTTTGTGTCCTTAGAAATCAGAGGTTTTCTTTAAGGGACTGATATGAAAAAAACAATATTAAAACCTCTTAACAACAGGTTTTGAGCCAGCACTTCTCCTGGGAGGGATTCTCATACTGTGACATTGTAGTAGTCATTATTATTATCAATAACTAGCTATGGAAGCGAGTAGCATTAGAGTTTTAGACAGATAACTGGTAGGCCATAAAGAGAGAGGTGCACCAGCAATATACATGTAAAAAGGGCTCTGGGAAATGTGGGCGCTGGGTGAAGCCGAAAGATGGTTCTGTAATGGTTTTACTTTCTCTAATCAGTGGCAGCCTATTAAGTGTCCCAGAGTTAGAAAAAGGTCAAAAGTTCGTGTATTTTATCTCTCCCTGCCATCAGGAGTTGTATTTTGTCAGGAAAACTTTTATGGCCATAATTTGATTATCAGTGATGTTTACTATATTACCAACAACGTACAGACAAGACAGAAGCTGTCACTTCCATGCCCAGAGATGCACTATTTCAGGCAGCAAAATAAAACAAGTAAAAAAGCCTGGTTATTAATATGTTTTGTACTGTGCATACACATGTTTATCTCTTCATGTCACGTATCGCCTCGGGTAAACATTAAGGTGCCCAAACATCAGGCAATGTATGGCCAGATTGACCAAGAGATAGAACTCTCTGATCGAATCTGATCAGAAAGAGAGAGATCTGATAACACAGGCTGATTTCCAATAGATTTCAGCAGAAAAACTATAGGGAATCGGCCTATGGATGCCACCTCCACCACCTGACTGGCTGCCCCCCAAGTGTAAATATCCCCCACCTGGTGCTCATGTAGTGTAAAAGCTCACCTGTCCCGCTGCTGTGACTCCCAGCCTCCGCTGCTGTCGCTTCACCAGCGCCACCACGTGGTGCGTGTATCATGTTGCGCATGTCGTGGCAGTGGAACAGGTGAGAGTTTACACTGCACAGACACCGTGGCGGGGAGCCTTTTCGACAACATTTTACACTTTGGTGGATAGTGGACGGGGTCCATCACGTTTTTTGGTCATTGCAGCGTCGCAACTACGGCACACAAATGATAGATCACTTTTGACAAGATCTTTGCAGCATGTCCAGTCAACACATTTGACCAATTTGAGCCTGAAGTCAATTGAATCATCGATCGGGCAGACATGTTGCGGCACCTTTTTTCATCTGGTTCGATAAAATCAAATCAGATGACCGACCAGGCCACAAAATCGATAGATGTATGGGCACCTTTAGTCTAACTAATTGTAACCCTTTACTTCTGCTAGTCACTATCCTGATACACGAAAGGAACTAACATGACTAAGTGACCTATTTATAAAGTGGCCATAGATTGACCCTGTACACTTCACCCTCTATCACTGCTGCTCACGAAAAGAAACATTGAATTGTTTCAGATTTGACATGAGGTCTGCTATGAAATCTTCTCCATTTTCCTCCCAGAAATTCCTTCTGTCAGAGTAAAGTATTAAATGCTTCCCAAAAAGGGTTAATGTGGCGCTGGGGAAGGGAGTTGCAGCAAATGTTATTTTCTTTAGAGGTTTATTACCATGTACTGTAACAACTTGTACATTACTATATAATGAGCTGCAAACTCTCTAATTCTTGTAGCAGGAGAAAGCAGCTGCACACTTTTATTTCCTTTTCCTAGTGTTCATCATGACACTGCGTCACAGGAAATGTATTGCACAGAATGGCACTGATTCCCTGTTTGGTGCCACTTGACTGGGGCTGTGTAATGACAGAATGTATTAAGGAAAATATATACTGTAGCTTTTATGAGATTTGGGGGAATTTGTGCTGTTGTACATACTATACATACCTGCTGTTTGAACATTTTTTTTTTCTTATAAATGCTTGATAACCAAAATTTATGGATAAAAACCTTCTTGCTGTGGATTTGTCAGTGCAGCTACAGTCATACTCCCATTTGTTCTAAAGCCATTAACCTCTTGTGGACCGCTGCAGTTGAAATCACCCTGTTTATGTCCTCTTAAGCCTGCCAGGGCATAGATTTCAACTTCCATGTTTGTGTGTACCTGCCGTTCCTATCGTTTGTGCCGATTCTGCGACGCTGCAGCCCGCTTTCTCTACTGTCACGCTCACAGCAGAGCTCCACATCTTAGTCACCTGACCCCATGATCACTGTGAGCCAATGACAGTGATCATTCCTCATTTTGCAGAAAAAAAGGTCCTTAAGGGGCAGCTTCCTTTAAGGACCTCCAGAGCTGGGACAAGGTCCTCCAGCACCCAAGGCTGAGACACCAAAATGCGCCCCTCCATCCCTCCCACCCCAGCTGTCACACACTGATTGCTATTAGACTAAGAGATGCCACAGGGCCCACAACCTCCACAACACCTTAATATCTAGTTATCTGGCTTGCAGTCACTGCTATGTATCCCCTTTTTTTTATTTCTTACTGCTTTATACACAATTAGGAATGACAGCTGAATGAATTGTGCGCCCCCTGCTACACTGCGCCCTGAGGCTGGAGCCTCTCCAGCCTATGCCTCGGCCCGGCCCTGAGGACCTCTGTCGCGAAAATCTTAAAATTTAAAATACATGTAAACATATACAAATACGAAGTGCATTTCTTCCAGAGTAAAATGAGCCATAAATGACTTTTCTCCCATGTTCCTGCCACTTAGAGTAAGTAGTAGAAATCTGACAATACCGACAGATTTTGGACTAGCCCATTTTCTTATGGGGGGGTTCTCAGGGTTTTCTTTATTTTTAAAAACACTTAGTGAATGGCACTTTCTGCCGTTCAACTGCCAAAAAAGTTTGCAGCAAGCAGGGAAGCTGGCCAGCATCGTCGTATAAATCTTTTTCAGTTAATGTCTTGATAAAGGTGGACACCCTCTCAACAGATGCACCTATTGTCTCCACCCCTACTCTTTAGATTGTAAGCCTCTGGCAGGGCCCTCCTCCCTAGTGTTTCCAGCTTGATTATGCAATCTTACTGTCAATCGCCCCTCTTGTGTAGAGTTGGGCGAACTGTTAGTTGAACTGCAGCCGAACTGTTCGGCTGCCCAACCTGTCATGTCGCTGTGGCTCTTACTACTTCCGGGTCGCAATGACCCGGAGTAGTACGTCTGCGCTGGCCCGGCGGAGCGCGTCCTAGATCGCGCTCCCGTTGCCGGGCACTCTCTGCGCATGTGTGTGACGTCATGAGTGACGTCACACACATGCGCAGAGAGTGCCCGGCAACGGGAGCGCGATCTAGGACGCGCTCCGCCGGGCCAGCGCAGACGTACTACTCCGGGTCATTGCAACCCGGAAGTAGTAAGAGCCACAGCGACATGACAGGTTGGGCAGCCGAACAGTTCGGCTGCAGTTCAACTAACAGTTCGCCCAACTCTACTCTTGTGGACTAGAACAGTCTCTATTTTGATCTATGACACTGTACTGTTATCAAATCATTTGCATGATCTTGTTTTTGTTGTGAGTTCTTTGTATGTCTTACCTTGTATATTAACCCATTTATCTATTGTGCAGCACTGCGTAATATGTTGGCGCTTAATAAATAATAATAATAATAAAAAAGAATAAAGGTCATACTAACCCAAAACCTGCCGTTAATGTCAGATTTCTACTACCTGCTGTAAGTGACAGCAACATAGGAGAGAAGTAATTTATGGCTCATTTTACTCTGGGAGAAATGTACTTCTTATTTATATGTGTTTGTATGTGTTTTAAATTGTAAGATTTTCATGACAGTTTCTCTTTAAAGCGGACCCAAGCCGAAGCTCGGGTTCAAAATCAGATACATACCCTGAAGAGAGGGAAGCCTCAGGATCCTTCCACATTAATGGGCTTGCATTAGAAGCTCTAGCTTGTCCGTGCATGTGCAGTAGCATGGCGCCTGCGGCTCAGTGCTACTGCACATGTGTGGGCGGGCTCGAGTGACTACTGGGTGGCTACGAATGTGGAATAGGAGCTGTGCGCCCCCAATAGGATTAACGACAGTGCCTTGTCACTAATCTGCGGCTTTAACCACGCTGAGCGTCAGCAGACCACTGAATTAAACCTAAGTAGGATCCTGAGGCTTCCCTCTCTTTAGGTAAGTATCTGATTTTGTACCTAAGCTTTACCTCGAGTAACCTTTAAGAAAATGTCCAGGATGGGTTAAATATATTGTTTACAATATGCTTCAAGGTATTGTTGAAAACAACATTTCTCCTGTTGACAGTGGATGTTAAAATTGACGTTTTTCTCACTTAAAACACTGATTAGCAGTTTATCTCAGGCATTTGTTTGTGATCAAATATAATACTATTGTCTTTGAAGCTATAATGCCAATAGCCTGTCTCCCCTGTACTGTCCAGTTAACCAACTAGTTATAAAGGGGGTTGTAGAGGGCAGAAGATTCTCATAGGTTTGATAAATTATAGAAGTTATTCCTGTTTAATACACAGCTCAATGACGCTTCATGTAGACCTTCTTTAAAGGCCAACTGAAGTAAGAGGTATATGCAGGCTGCTATATTTATTGCCGTTAAGCAATACCAGTTGACCAGCAGTCCTGCTGATCCTCTGCCTCTAATACTTTAAGCCATAAACCCTGAACAAGCATGCAGCAGATCAGATGTTTCTCACATTATTGTCAGATCTGACAAGATTAGCTGCATGCTTGTTACTGGTGTGATTCAGACACTACTGCAGTCAAATATATCTGCAGGCCTGCCAGGCAACTGATATTGTTTAAAAGTATCCTCCTTACACCTGTCTCTACGGCTGTCCTTTAAAGAGAAACTCCAACCTAGAATTGAACTTTATACCAATCAGTAGCTGATACCCCCTTTTACATGAGAAATATAATGCTTTTCACAAACAGACCATCAGGGGGCGCTGTATGACTGATTTTGTGCTGAAACCCCTCCCACAAGAAGCTCTGAGTACCGCGGTACTTTTGGCAGTTTGTTACAATGTAACAAGGCTCACAGACAGGAATTAGCTGTTTACAGCTGTCTCTAACAGCCAAAACAGCTAGGAGCAGCTACATAACCTGACCACAGTAAAAATGTCACCATGTAATAAATGTCAGAATGTAAATCAGGGAGAGGAAAGATTTTACAATGAGCAAACACTGACTAAATCATTTATACATAATTATGGTAAAAAACGAAGCACTTTTTTTACTACATTATTTTCACTGGAGTTCCTCTTTAAGCAGCCCTCACTGTTGTTTCTTATGATCCAATGTAGGTTGAAACTTTTGTTATATAGTAGCAGATAGTGTTTCATCAATCCTCAGCAGGTTTGCAAGATTACTATAATCTCCAGTGTTTTCTGGCCTGGGAGGACTTTAGTTAACAAGGCCAAGTCTATTTGTGTGATCTCAGGCAGTTCTAATGTACAGTAAACACACACTGGTCTTTATTTACTAAGGTGTGGGCGATATGCTGTGAAGTGGAGTTAAATTAGCCAACGTTAACTGCAAACACTTGGTCATCTTAAAGTGTACCCGAGGCAAAACCTGCAACAAAAAACACATGCCGTATTTTCCGTTGTATAAGACGACCTCCAACTTTTCCAGTTAAAATATAAATTTTGGGATATACTGTACACGCCGTATAAGACTACCCCTCTTGACTGTTGGACATCTGTATACTGTACTGTATGTACTGGTACTATACCGTATAAACAGGTACAGATACTGGTGCTGTACTGTATGTGGTACCCAGTATACAACAAATAGCCAATCACAGCAAGTGATGTACCTTACCGGCGACTGGCTGGTTGTTGTATACAAAGCCTGCTTGGATTGGTCAGCTATCCAGGTCTCCATGACTATGACTATTTTTTCAGGGGGTGGGGCTACACATCGGAAGACAGCTGATTCTGCGGCTTCAGGGATGACTTTGTGGGACAAGACAGTGCAGGTAATTATAGCTTTACCTTACAAGAACACCCCTACAAATTAGTTATCATGCTGGATATCCGCTTAACAGGATTCATTTTTATTTATCGATTACTACATGTAGGAGGCTTTCTGTGCCATTTTGGTGTCAATCCATTACTGAATTAAAAACAGCTGTGTACCCCATTATAATTCAGCAATAGAAATAGACTCCACTGATTTTAAAGAATCACGTGTGTAATCATATGCACATGATTTACACTATGTGCATATAATTACTGTGCTGCCTGGCTTTTAATGCATCTCGTACACTGAATCCAGTGCACTCAAACATTGCAGATGTTAAGTTCTAGCTTGTCCAAAATTGAAACGTTTGGGATGAGCTTTCAGCTTTCAGCTACCCTAATTCTAAACTATAACATAGCGAGATTTGTCTATGTGTTTGCATTGATTGATGCATGAAATTGAGCTGTAATATGGGTTCTGCATCAAAACCCAGTAATGTAGGCTGGATATCCGCTTTATGGTCACCTTTCATACTTCACTTGGACCTTTATTCATGCATGCAGCCTGGGTGGCCGTGAAGAGCAGATCCCTTCCTATATCATACCAGACCAAATACCTTTCAAAATTGGAGGGTACCTTGCAAGGGGTGGGCAGCAACCACTACCATTATTTGGAGCTTCAATACCAATTGCCACCTTTGTTTAACCGGATTTTGATGATTGAAATCTATGCCCTGTTTTGATCCTGTTATACATGCCAGGGCATAGATTTCAATCATCCCACCGCACGCTACTGACGCTACTCCCCGCCGCAGATCACTCCACTGCTGTCGATATGACAGCAGAGCTGTGTGAGCCGATCAGGAGCCAATCGGCCTTTGACCCTGTCATCACTGTAAGCCAATCCCATTGGCTTACATTGATGGACCGTGTCAGGGGTCAATGAAAGCGGCTCCTGATCAGCTTACACAACTCTGCTGTCATAGGAGCCTGCGGGGATGGAGGAGGGAGAGAGAGGGGCCTGCGGGGATGGAGGAGGGCGTGACCGGTGGGAGCTGCGATTTGTTGGGAGGCGCTGTTCTTTGGTACCAGCAGTCTCTGGTCCTTAAGAGGGCAGAAACTGCTGGTATGGAAGTGGTTAAAGAGAACCCGATTTGGGGTTCTGACAGTGCTATCTGCACACAGAGGCTGGGTCTGCCTGTACTGCCCAGCCTCTATTGCTATACAGTTCCCCCCTAAGTTCCCCCTGTGCTCTGCTGGCCCCCATAAATCACAGCCGCGCTGTCGACACGCAGTGAGATGTGTTTACATCTGCAGCTGTCACTCTTGCCACACCCACGCCTCCTGCATAGCTCCGGTCCCCGCCCGTGTCCCTTCCCTCCAATCAGCGGGGAGGGAAGGGACGCGGGCGGGGACCGGAGCTATGCAGGAGGCGGGGGAGCGGCGAGACTGACAGTACAGTGGTAAACACAGCCCGCTGCGTGTCAACAGCGCGGCTGTGATTTATGGGGGCCAGCAGAGCGCAGGGGGAACTTAGGGGCAACTGTATAGCAACAGAGGCTGGGCAATATAAGCAGACCCAGCCTCTGTGTGCTCGGGTTCTCTTTAAGAGTCAAACACACCTATTCACTAATAAAAAAGCACTGCCAGGCCTGATCCAAATTACTTTTTCTCCTAAGTTATCTTAGGTGATATTTTCACACCTTATCAATAAAATGCCCTTTAAAGAGGAACTGTCGCGAAAATCTTAAAATTTAAAACACATACAAATAAGAGGTAAGTTTCTACCTGAGTAAAATGAGCCATAAATTACTTATCTTTTATGTTGCTGGCATTTACAGTAAGTAGTAGAAATCTGACATTACTGACAGGTTTTAGGCTAGTCCATAGGGGACTCTGAGCATGGCTTTTATTCTTTATAAAGACAGTCCCTGAAAAATATTTTTTTAAAAATGCTGACAAGCCTCCCTGCTCACCATACACTTTTTTGGCAGTTGGACGGAGTAACTGCCATTCAACTGCATTTTGAAAATAAAGAAATCGCTGTAAAATCCCCATGAGGAGATAGGCTAGTCCGAAATCTGTCAGTTCTGTCAGATTTCTACTACCTACTGTAAGTGACGGCTACATAGGAGAAAAGTAATTCATAGCTCATTTTACTCTGGAAGAAACGTACTTCTTAATTGTATATGTTTACATACATTTTAAATTTTAAGACTTTTGTGACAGAGGTCCTTTCACCTCTTAAGGACCACGGGCTTCAACCCCCCCTAAAGACCAGGCCATTTTTCACAAAAAGGGCTACTGCAGCTGCCTCACTGCAGGGCCGCACAACTCAGCACACAAGTGATCCCTCCCCCCCCCTTTTCTCTCCACCAACAGAGCTCTCTGTTGGTGGGGACTGATTGTTCCTCAAGTGTTTATTTTTTTCATAAATATTTATTATTTGTTCTGTTTTTTAATATTTTTACTTTTTTTTTAAATTATTATTTTGTAATCTCCCCTCCCTCCCACAGCTAGCCAGTCAGCGTGATCGGCTGTCATAGGCTTCGGAATACGACAGTGGATCACTTTTGAGCCACCCAGGGGGACAGCCGTGTCACACGGCTGTCCCCTGTACAGCACTGCCATAGATCACAGCGCTGCCATAGATCACAGCGCTGTACCGTGTTAAAAGACGATGGTTTCACCGTCTAACAGTCTCCAAGCGGCAATCGCTGCTGGGAGACTGAAGGCGGAGCGGAGCTCCATCATCCAAGCGCATCGGTGCACGCGATCTCCCGCAAACCACTGCTCCAGGACCTTACGCCGATCTGCGTTAGGAGGTTCTGGGGCTGCTGTCGCAGCCACGCCTCTGGGCGTGACGCGGTTGGCAAGTAGTTAAGCCTCCAAAAAGCAAGAAAATACTCAGAATAATTTTTACAGTCTGTGGAGGGGCCTTACTAGGCACAAGTTTTAACCGATCTATGAAGGCTACTTTAGTTGAGAACAGCAGCCCCGCCCACAGAGTTTGACACACGCTCTTGCAATTCAGCACTTCTGATCATGTGGTCAACATTACAAGACACAATAGCTTCATAAAGCCTTATTTCCCATAAAAGTTAACATTAGAAAACTTGCATTACTAGGTGATATTTAACCACTTACCGGTAAGCCCGAAGGGTTGAATTTTTTTTTACATCCGAGCAACTTTCACCCCCCATTCATTTGCCAATAACTTTATCACTACTCATCACAATGAATTGATCTATATCTTGTTTTTTCCGCCACCAATTAGGCTTTCTGTGGGTGGTACATTTTGCTAAGAGCCACTTTACTGCAAATGCATTTTAACAGGAAGAATAAGAAAAAAACTGAAAAAATTCATTATTTCTCAGTTTTCAGCCATTATAGTTTTAAACTAATACATGCCTCCATAATTAAAACTCACGTATTGTATTTGCCCATATGCCCCGGGTATTACACCGTTAAAATTATGTCCCTATCACAATGTATGGCGACAATATTTTATTTGGAAATAAAGGTGCATTTTTTTCAATTTGCGTCCATCACTATTTAGAAGCCCATAATTTATTAAATCATATTGATGTACTCCTTTGACATGTATATTTAAAAAGTTCAGACCCTTAGGTAACTATTTATGTTTTGTTTTTGTTTTTTTTATTATTGTAATTTTTTTTTTTATTATTATTTAAACTTGTATGTGGGTATTTTTTGGTGTGGGAGGTAAACAGGGGTTTTTTAATGAATTTAAACGTATTTATTTAATACCAAGTGTGTTTTGGGTGTAATTTGCTATTTGGCCACAAGATGGCCAGAATCAAAAAGTCCTGGGAGCGATCGATCTCGCTTCCAGGCAGAAGAAAGGAGACCAGAGCTCAGAAAAGCCGCAGCGTCTGAAGAGACGCTGTCGGCTTTTCTCCAGGGGGGTCCGATCAGCGAAAGGGATTTATAATCCCTTTCACTGATCGGTGGGCTAGCGGCCAGCAGCGGGGGCGCGCACGGGGGGGGGGGGGCCCGCGGGAGCGCGCGCGACCCGCGGGAGTGCGCGCAGCCCAACTGGACGAGAAATCTCGTCCAGTTGGGCTTAAGTGGTTAAAGGGCACCTGAAGTGAAAGTGATATGAAGGTTGTCGTTTGTTTTTTTAACAGTTGAATTTTATTGAATTTTTTTTTTAACAACATTAGTGGAGAGAACTCCATAAAACATAACAGCATATAACCCCTACAATCCCTTCCCAACCTAGCCTCCCATGTGCATCGTGCAATCAGAAGGATAGATCAGAATAATATGAGGTATTAGCCCATCCTTGAACATATATTAATAAAAAAATGTAAACATCAATATCTGGAGTGCGAGAAGACATACAGTATATTGAGACAATTGAAGCCAGATTTTATCAAATTTCTGTGGGCATTTTCTGTTCAGGTATGTTAGTTTATACCACACCATAGCTTTATTGACCCTCGAAGGTTGTCATATTTATTTCCTTTTAAACAATACCAGTTGCCTGGCAACCCTGCTGATCCTTCAGGCATCAGAAGTGTCTGAATCACACACCTGAAACAAGCGTGTGGCTAATCCAGTCAGATTTTAGTCAGAAACATCTGATCTGCATGCTTGTTCAGGGTCTAGAGCTAAAAGTATTAGAAGAAGATCAGCAGGACAACCAGGCAATGTGCATTGTTTAAAATATGACAGCCTCCATATCCCTCTTACTTCAGGTGTCCTTTAACCTCCTGAGCGTTACGCCGCTCAGGAGGTTCTCCTGTTAGAGTGCCCCTGAGGATTGTAAAAGCTTTCTTGCCCCCACAAGCTGTAGCTAGCATTTGGCTAGCTAGCATAAGCAGCCGACACCCTCCGATCGCCGCTGCTCCCCCAATTATACTTTACCCAGCCTGGATCCAGCGATCAGTGCAGCCTCCCCGCACAGCTCCGGTCATCACTATGGGGAGGATCACACATGACGTCATGCGCAGACCCGCTCCTCCCCATAGAGAGACCGGAGCTGTGCGGAAAGGCTGCGCCGATCGCTGGGGGGGGGGTAATGTATTAAGTGGCTGGATCGGGGATCGGCGGCGATCAGAGGATGCCGGGCACTTGGACTAGCTACCCTAGTGCTAGCTACAGCTTGTGCCATTACTTCTTTTATAATATTTGTGGGGGAATAGTAATTCAAGGAAGCAGTATGCCCGACACAGTGTCGGGCATACCGCTAAGGAGGTTAAGATTGGTGCCCGCAGATAGCCTTTACAATTCAATTTATTTTTTATTGCTGTCTTGTGTTCACATCAGGAAGAATTCCCACAACCTCCAGTTTCTTTTTTTTAATTATATTTGAAAGGATACCATTCAACTGTTTTTGAATTTTAGTGCAATTACTGAGATTCCAGCAGAATACAAAAGCCTTCAGTGTCTGTATATACTTGTAACATAGGTCACATTATAGTAACTTGCACTCGCTAGTCCTTCCCACTCCTCCCCCTATGGAACAGAGCACACTACTTACCAGCAGGAGGGTAGCAATAGCCATTGCAGTCATAACAGCTACTATGGGGCCCAGGTGGTACTTCATGTATTCACCATTAACTTCCTTGTGCTTCTCCACCTTCTGACTTTGTCTCAGTGCCCATTAACTATGTGCAGTATTGATTTCATGAGAATGTCAATTGCCCAATTAACTTAAATCCAAAGGGTAGGGGCAGGGGGTATTGCTTAAATGTGCCTATATCTGAGGACCCCATGACGTTTTGCTATGGGGCCCCATGATCTCTAGCTACGCCACTGCTTACCAAATAGATTAACAGCATGTTCGTATAGGAAAAGGTTGTCCAAAACGATCACAGACAGTTGTTTTGGGCAACCTCAGCTGCAAGTCTCTAACCAGCCTTAACTTATATTTTTCTACCTTCTCTGTGACTCCTGAGGTATTTGTACTTTTTATGTATTCTTACATAGTCACAACTTTAATCTACTGTAACTCTGGTGAAGTGACGGCTGAATTACCTTGTGACTTACATCAGTTAATAGTTTATTTAGTTTCCAGCCACAGATAAGGAAGAAAAATAAATGAAGAGAAAGTAACTTCTTAGTGTGTGTGCAGGGAGACTTGCAAATATGTCTGCACCCTAACCATTTGAAGGTGGCCACCAGGTAGAAAATATAAAGCAGTTACACAGAGCGATCAATCAGGTTTCAACTTAAAGCCACCATACACTATCAGATAGACTTCAGACCAGGTAAACATTAAATATATTACTGATACTGATTATCTATCTGGGTTCTGCTGGGTACCACCCTATATATCGGTACATTGGCTGTCTGATGCAGTGGTGATGCTATGTGAAAAAGGAAGGGGTAGGGGTGTTTGCTGAATGTATAGCACCTCTATCATTGTGGAAAGCACAGGCAGAGTCTCCTTCCCTTTTAAAATCTCCATGCTGTTTTCCATGGCAGCTTGAAGCCGAGGCGGATTGTGACCTGAATAACAGATCATTATCTAGGAAGGTGGAAGCCTCTGGATCCTGCTTCAGACCACCACCGCTGCCCAGGACCTTCTTGAAGTTGGTGTCCGCCCTCCCCACTGTGCAAAACCGTGGCTATGCTGTACTCGCGCAGGCTCAGTACAGCTGCACTCGTACACAGTGGGGAACACAGCCATGATATCATATCCGACATGCTCTTGTCAGATATGTTCCAGGGGTCCGCACTTGACAATGGTGGGAGCAAAGAGGACATGGGAAGTCTCTGCAGGATCCAAAGGCTTCCCTCTTTGTAGGTAAATATCTGTTTTTTAGGTGACAAATTGCCTCGGGTACACTTAAGCCACAGGACCCTTTTCAGGCTCCCCACATTGTTGTATTGTTTATTTAGTGCACCGTGTGAATTGTGTATACTTTGTAGTTTCATTTTGTCCACATTTTGGATGTGGCATTCTAGTTTTTTATTTCATTATTTTGGTATAACATTAATAAACGTGTGTTTCTCTCATATCTGGGTCTTGCATGTCATTGGTATCTCCTGGTTGTTGGTATTATATGCCGATTCATGGTATTTTCCTGTTGTTTGCAATTTCTGCATGCCATTCGTGTTTTCAAGTCATTTATATTACCAGTATTTGCCTAATATTGGTATTTGCCTGTCATTTACAACATCTGCATGGCATCCATATCTGTCTGTCTGTTGTTTGTGTTACATAAATATTTTATTGGTATTTCCCTGTCTTTTGCAATATCTTTGTGTCAAAAGTTTTATGTGCAAATAACTGTTATGTGCCTATCCTTTGCAGTATCTGAATGTCAATGATTTTTCCTTATTATCTGCATATCATCAGCATTTACCTGTTCGGAATTAATTGATTATACCATTGTGGTACAGCAACAAGGAATTCATTCATGGTCACAGGCTCCTGTAGTTTGTAAAATATGGGTGGACCAACAAAATCAAAAATCATCTCACAAAAAATGGCAAATATATTCAAGAAGATCCAATGCAGATACATTTTGTGCAGTAAAGAATTTATTTCATGTTCCTCAAATTTAAAAGACAAATAGTTACGAGACCTTTTTCAAGCAATAATATATAGATTGGGTACAATTATTAATTCCAATGATTCTTGCTCAACAATAGTTTACTACAACGGTTGTTAGATACACAAGGGCCAGGTGACCCCACGTGAACCAGGTGACAGTAGTGGCAAAATGGTGTTGCTTGAATGGTTGTCTGCTCTGTAGTCACTGGTTCAGTGCAGAAAGGACAGTATAGCAACTCCCCCCCCATCATCTGTTACACACATGTATAGTGAATCTGGTATAATTACCCTTTCCCTGCTAGCTACCTTTCCTACATTCCAAAACACCAGACTCCGCTCTTAAGTTGATAATGCCTTCTCCTCCTGTCATGTCTCTGTAACGGTAGCCACTAATGGTCCAATTGTTAGCAAAAAATCGTTCGAGCGATCAGAAATTCTGATCGGAAGTGAAATATTGTAATATATCTTATCTTCCCACGGACACTGCGCTCTCAATGGATTCCCAAGTATTCCAATCCTCTGTGCTTTTATGCTCCAATTCGTGAACATAGAAAAAATAAACAAATAAACATAGCGTGACTCTGTAATTAAGATATGAATCCACCACGTGGTTTGAAATTCTCATGTGATGCCACCACAAATAGGTATCACAGCTCCTCATCCTCTATAGTGGCTGTCAACCCACAAACAGCTTAAGCGTTTATTCTCCAGTGATTTTAAAACCTTTCACCTTCCACCGTTTTGTGCTGCGTAAACATCACTAAGATCTCCAGCCTCTCACCTTATGTAGTTGCTGCCAAACTATAGGTCAGCTATAGCGCTTAATGAGTTCCACTCCCGTTGTTTCCACACCAGTTTCTATCTCCTTTCCAACAATGATCCATCAAGTTTACACCTATTGACTAAAAGGAGTCTCCATAGCGTAAAACTGTTTCTTTAATTTAAAAAGTTTAAAAACAATTGCACTCACATGCTCCCATAAAGTTATGCGCATATAAGATCCAAGACGAGCTGTAGTCCAGTCCACGTCCTTAAGCTCCGCCCAACGCGTTTCGTATCAAATACTCATCAGGGCCCCCTGATGAGTATTTGATACGAAACGCGTTGGGCGGAGCTTAAGGACGTGGACTGGACTACAGCTCGTCTTGGATCTTATATGCGCATAACTTTATGGGAGCATGTGAGTGCAATTGTTTTTAAACTTTTTAAATTAAAGAAACAGTTTTACGCTATGGAGACTCCTTTTAGTCAATAGGTGTAAACTTGATGGATCATTGTTGGAAAGGAGATAGAAACTGGTGTGGAAACAACGGGAGTGGAACTCATTAAGCGCTATAGCTGACCTATAGTTTGGCAGCAACTACATAAGGTGAGAGGCTGGAGATCTTAGTGATGTTTACGCAGCACAAAACGGTGGAAGGTGAAAGGCTTTAAAATCACTGGAGAATAAACGCTTAAAGCGGAATATAACCCTGCATTTCAACTTTGCTCTAAAACATTATTTACAGTATATTATATGCAACCAGCATTTTTTTTTTTACTAGACCAGCATTGGAAGGGTTGCACAGGGCTTTAAAGTCCCTAGAGATTTCTGCAGACGCATCCGAACTTCAGTTAGATACTTTTTGTTTACAAATATGTATCTTTTAAGTGTTTATTGTGACTCATCTCTCTCACTGAGAAGGAGCTTGGAGGAAAGCCAAAGAGTGTGTAACTGTTTATCAATAGATACATTTAACTAAATAGAATGTAACTATCTGAACGTCTGCACGGAACTTAAAACCTCTGTTTAACCCTTCCAATGCTGGTCTAGTAAAAAAAAAAATGCTTTTTGCATATAATATGCTGTAAATAATGTTTTAGAGCAAAGTTGAAATGCAGGGTTATATTCCGCTTTAAGCTGTTTTTGGGTTGACAGCCACTATAGAGGGTGAGGAGCTGTGATACCTGTTTGTGGTGGCATCACATGAGAATTTCAAACCACGTGGTGGATTCATATCTTAATTACAGAGTCACGCTATGTTTATTTGTTTATTTTTTCTATGTTCACGAATTGGAGCATAAAAGCACAGAGGATTGGAATACTTGGGAATCCATTGAGAGCGCAGTGTCCGTGGGAAGATAAGATTGGTACACTTGTATGTTTGGTGCAAGAGGACTGCGATCCAATACAGGATTTTAATGTGTTTTTTTTTCACAGGTGGACTTTATTTCAGAGAATTTATTTATTTACAGGTGGACATTTAATTGGAGGTGCACAGACACCTTAAGGGGGGTTTTTTGGTATTAGATATGATAAAGGCCCTTGATTGAATAGAGGGCGGAATTATTGCACTATTGAGCGCACTTTTTTGACAAGAGTATATTGTAATATATCGTTTACTACACCATTAACAAACCAATCTTTGCTTCCTATCTATCACAACCAACAAGAAAATCCAAATTTTGGTTCGACGAAAATTCATTCGGGCGACATTTTTTTCACTCATTCATAATTGATTGTGTCCACCAATGGAGATTATTTACAACCAATCCGATTAGAATTTCTGATCGCTCAAATGATTTTTCGCTAGAAATTGGACCGTTAGTGGCCACCTTAACTGCTGTGTTTCATAAGGGGCTGAGAAGGACACATCAGCTGATGAGAGGAGCACAGCATCTTGGAACACAGGAAAAGCAGCAATACACTACCTCTTCAACACGCTCTGCTGCTCATAGACTCTGCAATGGGTAACATTATGGGGAAACTTAAAGTACACCTGAACTGAGAGGGCTGCCATATTTATTTTCATTTACACAATACCATTATATGTAGACTGACCCTCTTCCTCTAATACTTTTAGCCATAGTCCCTGAAGCATGCAGATCAGGTGCTCTGACTGAAATCTGACTTGATTAGATGAATTATTTTGTAAGGTGTGTGATCCGGACACTACTGCAGCTAAAGAGATCAGCATGACTGCCAGGCAAACTGCATTGTTTAAAAGGAAATAAATATGGCAGCCTCCATATCCCTCTAAGTTCAGAGGTACTTTAACTTTAACCACTGGGGAAGGAGGAGGCAGAAGGAGCCAGCTGTGCTATACTGACTTGAATATCATGTTTTATCTTAAGAGGGCATTTCTGGCCCATGGATCTTAGCTTATATTTCAGTACATATGGTACTACATCATTTTTATTTTTCTTGTACTAACATTTAGGCAGTCCATATGCTGATTTAGATCATTGATAAGCAGGAAAAATGTCACCACCTCTGATGATGTTAAACACGTGTGGACAAGCGCCATCTTAAATTAACAGAAATTATATTGAATTAACAACAACAATAACAATAATATTTTTATAGCGCTTTTCTCCCTGGGGACTCAAAGCGCTGTGACCCTGCATTGTGCAGTCTCAAAGGCTAGGGAAAGAGGTATGTTTTAGCCTTTTTTTTAAGCTGTCCAGAGAAGGAGCCTCTCGTACTGATTGTGGAAGTGAGTTCCATAGAGTAGGGGCTGCATGGGAAAAGGCTCGAGCATCAAAAGTTAAGTGTATCCTGGGAATAACCAGCTTCATCTTGTTGGCAGAGCGGAAGGTGCGTGGAGGGGCATAAAGTTCCAATAGATCAGCTATGTATTTGGGTCACATGTGGTTTAGAGCCTTAAATGTCAGCAGGCAGATCTTAAAACTGATTCTCCATTTTACTGGCAACCAGCTAGGCATTGGCTAGGAGTCTGGCTGCAGCATTCTGTACTAGTTGTAAGGGGCGCAGAACCTTATCTGTAGATCCAATGAACAGGGCGTTGCAGTAGTCTAGGCGGGAGGATACAACTGCATGAACCAGGGTAGGTAGGTCTTCAGCTGGGATAAGGTCATGTAATGTATAGAATGTGTAAAAATAAAACCTACATTATCACTACAGGCAGCTTATAGTAGTTATAAGTAGTTATAACAGAGAAACAGGAAAAGATGTCTTAAAACTGACCACTTGTGCCATACAATCCAGATTTTGTTGGCTAGCCATGCCCCCTTTCTGAAAAAATGCTACGGCAGTTTTCTACCTTTGCAAAGACAGCTAACTTTCAATTTTAATCTTTATAATATTTTTTTTTAAATGTACTGCTATCTATAGAAATGAGACAGTCAAACAACAAGTCAAATTTAACCCCTTTCCTGAAAAGTTAACAGAAGCAAATGTCTAGCAAGAAACTGAGCTGCTGCAGTTGGCCATCATCACAGATGCCAAAACCTGTTGGAAGTGTATGGGGGCGTCTTTATAGTAGTTGTTATCATTGAAAAGTGAAACTGAATACTAGTGGAACAAAAATCCATATATCATCACTTTACAAACCATTTTGTAATTGAATGATGTTAAATAGCATTTCAGTTTTGCATCTGCTGTAATGTGATAATGCTGATAATTAGAGCAAATTTACTGGTAACCATGAATATAATGTACAGCTCCAGAATATGATTTTATTGTAATGCTTACCTAAAAATCTGTAAGAAGCAGAAGTAATATTTCAGACTTCCCTTACAGTCCCTACAATGGCACTTATTCAATTTACTTTTTATCCTACTTTTTCTCCCAGGTGACATTTTCACAACTAATCAACAAATGCCATTTAAGCCACCAGCAAGCTAAAAAATTACTCAGAATAATTTTAACATTACCTCTTCAACTCATTTTGGATACTTTTTGATTTGTAGAGTGATGAAAAGTTAATTTGAACAGAAGATGAAAATAATCTCTTAGAAGAAAACATAGGAGATAAGGGGATTGAATAAGAGCCACTGTCTCAAAGGTTGGCTATGGCTATATCAATTTAACCACCTTGATAAGTTCTGTAGGGGATCTTTTGCTCCCAGCATACTGGTTGATTAACTTTTAGTAGACTTTGGGCAGTTTAATAATCATAAGGAGGATTGGGTTTGTTGAAATGTCACTGTTGAGAGTGGGTGAGGTGAAGAGGGGTTTACTTTCTTAAATACCTCCAGGCCAGAGATCATGGAAGATCATTGAGAATCATAAGATGTCCTGAATAACTGGCCTGTATGTATTAAAAATCTTTTGAAGTTAAGGGGAAGATTTTTAGCTTTGCCTGTGTAATATCAGGTCATATCAAACAAATGTTGGTGAAGTATTAGAGAATGCGTATGCATTTCAATATCAAACTTCTTCTTCTTTTTTTTTTTCTTTTTTTTTTACAAATCCAGGTTAACTAATCACTAATTCTAACTGAAGGTCCATGTACTGAACTGCAGTTACAGTTATACAACTACTATGTATTCATCTTTGCTGTGGTCTGATATTACACAGTTAAGGAATGCAGACCATTTCCAGCTAATAGTGCATTTCTTTAAAAAAATAAAATAAAACCCAGGGAGTTTCAAATGAACACTTATAGTTTGTAATGATTTGTCATAAAGCATTGCCCAGAAGTTCCTTACTAAATAAGGCAAAACATTCTAAGAAAAAGTTACGGTTTGGTCCTACATTTGTTGTACTAGGCTTGTCAGGCATGCACAGAACATTGTAATGTAAAATTTGCCTTCTCTGATTATGTAATTAGAGGTCAGTCAATTAAGAGAGTAATTATTCTTCTGTTCAAATGGTCAGATGTGCCAAGATCACCATGAATGAGGATGGATATCTGAAGAACTCCTGTTACTGTAACACTCCTAAAATCCTAATGGATTCCACTCCCATAAATGACCATGTGGAGTTAGGAAGTGATACCAATATGGACACTGAAATCAGAGAATTGAAAGGAAGATATAAGAGGCAGAAAGACCTGAACACAGATCTGCAGGAAGCCCTTGAGAAGGCAGATGTTGAAGTGAATGATCTCTCCTCGGAAATTAGTTCATTGAAGAATGAAAACAGCCAGCTTCAGAAAGAAATCTGGGGGATCCGCAGCATATTGGAGGAGATGGATCACATTAAGTATAGTTTGATGACTTATGAAGAAGAGAGCTACAAAGCACTACAGGCAAAGCTAGAGTTAGAGAAAAGGTATGTTGAACTGGAAAAAAGAGTAGAACAGTTCTGTGGGCAAGTTGAAGAATGTCAGCGGGACAACAAGATACTCCATGATGGCAATCAAAAGCTGAAAATGCTGATCACAGCTCTGGAGAGAAGTCTGGAAAACAAAAACATAGACATGAAGAAAAGAGAGGAGTTCTTTACAAAGAGAGAATCAGCGATAGAAGAACTGACTAAAGCTGTTGAAGAATATATCTCTACCACAGAGGATATTAAATCTAGAATCCAGGTGCTGGAGCATTGCTTAGAAAACACTTCCCAGGAAACAGTTCTGAATAAGACCACAGAACAGCTTTCCGGGACCAAATTTGGTGCTGCAGTAAATGGCACATTAATGTGCGAAATCATTGAAGCTGAAATGGAAGAGCGCCTCCTAAGGAAATATCATGAGAGAGAACGTCTGAAAAGTTATGGATTTTTAGGACTGAGACTGCTATGGAGCATGGTAATTCACCTTATTTGGGGCTGCATTACAGTCCTCTGCTCTTCTGGATTCCTATTGATCGCCTTCACATTCATGGCCCATCTGCTGCACACTTGGAACCCTCTTTCTACAGATGAAAGAAGATGTGGCTTGGGCAACAGCATGTTGTTTCCAGAGATTCTTCAACCCTTCCTGATGCTGAGCAACACATTTGACCCATGTAGGGAAATAAATGATTGAAGAATTATCAATAGTTCTGAACAATTAAAGAGTAAGAAAAAAAATCTGATTCTCTTTAATTTTTTTGTGAAGGCGGAGATCTGGGTCAAAGGTCTCTGCTTGCAGCAGTCATTCCTTGACTTAACTGCATGGTAGTTCTTATGTTCAGTAGTTAATGGCACTGAAGTCAGCATTTGGCACAAAAGTTTGGGATAGGCTACTTCATTTGAAGCCGTATCACACTATAGTCATACTTTTTTAAAGGACACCCGAGGTGAAAATAACCTGAGGATATAATTGTTTCTAACCTCCTTCTCCTAAAAAATGACTTTTTTAGATACCCTGCATTTTTATTTTATCTTTAAATCTAGTTTTTAACTTTTTACTGTTTCATTGTCTCTGCTCAATGACACATTTATTTAGGTATGCCAAAGCTTTGAACCATTAACCCTTTGTATCTCTTTCCTGCTCTCAGAAGCCATTTACTGACAGGAAAGTGTTTTATGGCTGTAATTCCTTATCAGTGAGTGTTATGCTACAGTCCGACAGAACCTGTCATTTGCATACCTGATTTTTAACTCTTTCAGGCAGAGAAAGAAAAAAGGGAACACAGCATAAAGATTTTGTGTGCTTGGCAATGTCTATCTCATCAAGTCACATGTCCCCTCGGTTGTCCTTTAAAGCGTACCTGAACTGACATGTAACATGATGAAATAAACATAGGTACATTTAGTACTAGTCCTGTTAATAAATTATGTACAGTCCCTTTTTATTTATTTATTTATTTTTTGCATTGCAAAGGTTAAAACAGCGGCTTTTATTAGTGCAAATTAGGCTGTGGAACAGCAGTGAAATGCAGCTCCGGTCTCCTGAAAAGTAAATAGAAGCCATCACTCTTCTATTTGGCTGATAAAACACTGCTGATAACACTTTAGTGCTGACAACTTCAAATGGGGATTACTGATTTTTTTGTAGCTCAGTGAACTAGTTATATGATGGTTATCCAAAAAGTAACAGCCATTTTCAATTAACCACCCTGGCGTTCTATTAAGATCGCCAGGGCGGCTGCATGAGGGTTTTTTGTAAATAAAAAAAAAACTATTTCATGCAGCCAACTGAAAGTTGGCTGCATGAAAGCCCACTAGATGGCGCTCTGGAGGCGTTCTTCTGATCGCCTCCGGCGGCCAAAAGTAACACGGAAGGCCGCAATGAGCAGCCTTCCGTGTTTGGCTTCTCCTGTCGCCATGGCGACGAGCGGAGTGATGTCATGGACGTCAGCCGACGTCCTGACGTCAGCCGCCTCCGATCCAGCCCTTAGCGCTAGCCGGAACTATTTGTTCCGGCTGCGCAGGGCTCAGGCGGCTGGGGGGACCCTCTTTCGCCGCTGCTCGCGGCGGATCGCCGCAGAGCGGCGGCGATCGGGCAGCACACGCGGCTGGCAAAGTGCCGGCTGCGTGTGCTGCTCTTTATTTCATCAAAATCGGCCCAGCAGGGCCTGAGCGGCACCCTCTGGCGGTAATGGACGAGCTGAGCTCGTCCATACCGCTAAGGTGGTTAAGCAAAGGTTTTACTTATTTTATTTTAGACACACTGGGCCCTATCCAATTCACTTTTTCTGCAAGTTTTCTCCTAGGTGATATTTTCACATTATCAATAAAATGCCTTTTAAGCCAGAAGAAAGCAAGGAAATACTCACAATATTATTGACAGCACTTTTTCACCTACTTTTTGTTTCTTTTATTATTATTTTTATTTATAGAGTGCCAACATATTCCGTAACACTTTACAACGTGCAAAACCTAGAACAATGGGGGACATAGATACAAGAGCAGCAACATACTGTGCAATCTGGACAACCAGTGACACAAGTACAGATACATACAATTGATGTATAGACTGAAAAGCATCACCAATACTGATAGATGTTCATTTGATAAAAAAAATTGCAGTGAAATAAAAACCGAAGGGGGGAGGGGTGGATGGGAGCAGCAAGCTTTAAATTTTAGCTATAGCAAATTATAAGCTTGTCTAAAAAGGTGTGTCTTGAGCAGGGGTAGGGAACCTATGGCTTGGGAGCCAGATGTGGCTCTTTTGATGGCTACATCTGGTTTTCAGACAAATCACTAGGGGTGTGATTCACTAAGCTACACTGCTCAAGCAGCATAGCTTAGTGTGGCAGCACAAGTAAAATTTTCAAAGTAGTGTACTGTAGCATGCACTCTTAACTTTGTCGCGCTACCCCCAAAACTTACGGCTGCTCCAATTTTCCCACTCTGGACCCTGTCCGGTCCAGTGACTTTGTAAGACGAAATCCCACACCTTCATTGGCCCAATAGACTGCCTGTCACTTGACAGGCAACCTTACTGGGTCAAAGTGCGGGGATCTTGTCCTACAAAGTGAACCAACCCCTGAGTCAGCTAGCTAATTGTACAAGCTGTTAGTCGGTATTTCTCCTGTCTGGCTCTCAGAGAAATTGCTGATGTTGCTGAAACCCAAGAGAAGCTGGAGACATGTCTGACACTTCCTCTGCCCCGCGGATCAACTGTTTACACCTCACCATGGCAACAGGAACGTGAGCCCTACTGTCCCAGTCTGAAACATATTGTATGGCTCTCACGGAATAACATTTTAAAATATGTGGCGTTTATGGCTCTTTCAGACAAAAAGGTTCCTGACCCCTGGTCTTGAGGGTATGTTTGAAAATGTCAAACAGAATATAAAAAAAATAAAAAACACAGAATATGAAAAAAAACTGAATATGAAAAATGTTATCCTGGGAGAAAACTTAGGAGAAAAGTTTGGATCAGGGCACACTGTATGATCTGATTATTTTTCCACATAATCGCCTCCATTATTTAAGCATACGATATCTTTGTACAAGTTTTTAAGCCCTTAGTTTGTAATAGCATCAAACTTCTCACCTGTGGGTTTGAGGAAATAATGGGGCATTGGGGTGCTTCATGTTAATGCTGCTGAACAAACAGTTACTGGCATTCAGCAGCTGTGACCAGCAGTGCAGGGAGAGAAGAGGTTAACCTGACAGATGCAAGTTATGTTGCAGAAAGAATACCTTTTGTGCCAGATAAAAATCAAATGGCTGTTACTTTCTGGAGGGTTGTAGCTGCTGTTTAGAATTCAGTGTTAGAAATTCAGCCCTTAAAGCGGAACTGTAGATATAAAATAAACACAGTGGGCCTGATTCACAAAGCGGTGCAAAGTGTTTGCACGCCTGTGAAAAGCCCTTTATCACGCCTAAACTCAGTTTAGGCATGATAAAATGAAACTCCCGCGAAACTCCCGCGCTCAAAGTTTTGCGCGCGCAGTCGCGCGGTGCAGTGCGCGCGATGCGCCCATTAAACCCTATGGGCGCTGCGCGCGGAATTGCGCAAAACTTTGCGCGCGATAAAGAGCACAAAGCGGTGCTAACTCAGCGGTGCAAAAGTTATCACGCCTAAAGTCTTTTAGGCGTGATAACTGAGTTATCACCGCTTTGTGAATCAGGCCCATTGGTTCACTTACCTGGGGCTTCCTCAAGCCCCCAGCAGCTGTCCTGTCGTGCGCCGAATCTCCACGAGTCTCTGTTCCCCCGCCGACGCCCGGTCCCGTACCTCGACTTGTAAGTCGAGGCCAGTGCAGACCTGCCAAGCGTATCCTTTCTTCGCAATAGCGGGGAATAGCGCAATAGCGGGGAACGTGAAGAAAAGATACGCGTGGCCAGAGCCGTGCAGGCGCAATTGCCCGGCGGTGAAACCGAAAGTAGCTGGCCGCGGGAGAACGGAGGCTCGTTGAGGAGCGGCGCAGGACAGGACAGCTGCTGGGGGCTTGGGGAAGCCCCAGGTAAGTGAAACAATGTGTTTATTTTATATCTACAGTTCCGCTTTAAAGGGAACATGAACTGAGTAAAATTATTTAAAATAAACACATGAGGTAACTTAAAATGAACATTACACAGTTACCTTGCTATCAGTTCCTCTCACAAGCTCACCATTTTCTTCTGACAACAATCCCTTTCAGTTCTGACAACATTTTGCCAGAGAAAGACACAACATTTTTGTTAGAACTGAAACATATCAGTTGCTGTCAGTTATATATCAGGTGCTGTCAGTTATAGCTGAGAGGACAACTGATGTGCCAGGTAACGTCCATGTTTCCCGATGGCTGAAGTGTTACAGTTTAACTGTGCTTTTCAGAAAGCTATTTTGGGGTAATGGCCATTTTCATAATGGAGGATGCATTGGGGGGTCTGTTTAGCTGACATTGTGGTGAAACCCCTCTAACAGTGTGATGTCATTACCATGGTCCAGACAGTTTTCTGTCTATGAACCTTTTTGCATTGTTAAACGGCTGTTTCCTACTGCTAAGCCAAGCAAGCACTATCGCCTTCTGCAGACATTACTTGCCTGCAGTAAAGATGTTGCTACCTGTGATGAATTTCAGAATATAAATCAGGGCGAGGAAAGATTCTGCAATGACGTTATTTTCACTGCAGTTCCTCTTTAAAGAGTAACTGTCGTGAAAATCTTAAAATTCAAAACACATACAAATAAGAAGTTCATTGCTTCCAGAGTAAAATGAGCCATATATTACTTTTACTTCTATGTTGCTGTCACGTACAGTAGGTAGTAGAAATCTGACATTACCGACAGATTTTGGGTTAGACAATCTCTTCATGAGGGATTCTCAGTATGGCCTTTATTCTTTATAAAGACACTCCCTGAAAAAGATTTATACACTGATGCTGACCAGCCTCGCTGCTCACGTACACTTTGGCAGTTGGACGGAGCAACTGCCATTCACTAAGTGCTTTTAAAAATAAAGAAAACCCTGAGACCCCCCCCTCATCTGAGCAATTTTGTCTGGCTCTAATGAATTCCCCAACGGGAATACCTCGTACCGTGTGGGCCGGATGACAACTGTCAGCTCTAAGAGTGGTGTTGCCACTACATGGCTTTCTAAAAGTCCTAGTGCTGATGGCCTCAGTGTCTAAATTACCGGTCAAGATGATGTCTAGATAACTAATAGAAACAGCTTCTATCGAATGTGTGAATTGCAGATTCAGGTTATTATGATTAAAATAGCTGATGAGGCATTCCGCTCCCGACACATCACCCCTCCAGATAATTAACAGATCGTCGATGTACCTCCCGTACCACACAACATCCTCCAGCAGACGGCAGGCTCCCCCAAAGACATGGCACTCTTCCCACCACCCCATGTATAAATTCGCAAGGGATGGTGAGAACTTAGCGCCCATGGAAGCACCCTGCCTCTGGAGGAAAAACCGGCCATCAAACATGAAGTAGTTGTGGGCCAGGAGGTACTCGACGGCCATGAGAATAAACGTGCGAAGATCCTGCGAACAATCCGAATATCTGGAGAGGTGAAAGTCATTTTAATGTTTTAATTTTCTGTGTATGTGGTTTTATGCATTTTGTATGTACCTATTCAGAAGAAATATGCCTTGCACCTGTAAAACTATGGTTTTCTCCTCTGTCCCCTCCCCCTTTTGGATGTGGTTCAGAGGATCTGATTAAGGGCCTGAATGGCTCGAAACATGTCAGCTCTCTGATGCTTGTCCTAATGTCTTGCTGATGTATATGTCCGAATAAAGTTTGGAACCTTGGACTGGTGCGGACCTTCCGTTTTTTCTTTTTTTTTTTTTATAATAAAGTTAGTGTGAATGTTTGGGGTTTGTTGGGTAAGGGCCTGTTCAGACTATGTGCGTTCCTAGCCATTTTTCCAGAACGCGTACAGGCAGACTTTCCGCATAGAAACGGCTACTGTTTTCTAATTGCTTCTTTCACATGTATGTGTATGAGACGCATACGTTTCTCATCCGCATTGCTGCACGCAGTTCTGTGCGTCACGCATAGAAACGGACGCAATGAAAGTCTATGGACTATTGCGTTTTTAGCGTACGTTTCCCTCTGCGGTTCCCATAATTCTTTTTTTTTTCCTGGGTCACGTGTGTGTGCAAAACGCAATAGAAAACGCATTTGAATGCAAGAAAAACGCATGCGTTTTTCAACTTGCGTTTCTTTGAATTTATACGCGTTCTACAAACGCTGACAGTCTGAACAGGCCCTAAGGCCCGGTTCACATCTGCGTTTTTTTCCGGAGCCGGCCGTACAGATCCAGCCATCTGGATCCGGGAAAATGGTCAGTTTTTACAGCCAGTGTGCTGTAAAACATCTGTTTTCCATAGGATCCTATTGTGCTGAAAATCCTTCCGTTTCCAGAAAATTGGGTCCTGCTGCATTTTTTGTCTGTTCAGCGGAACGGATCACGGAACCGTACGGCCGGTTGAGTTGGTAGATGCTAATGTGAACCGAGCCTAAGGGTATTTTGGAACACTGGGTGTCAGGAAGAGTGGCACGGTACTAAGAAATATTATTACACAAGCTTCAACTTGTTTTTCTCATAAAGTAAAGAAAGCAATTAAATAACATGGTATTTTTCACATGCTGCACATGCTGGGCTGATGCCAGCTCAAGCTAGTATTCACTAACAAATAATGATTCCTTCCCCAGCCATACATATCTAGGGGACAAAAATCTCATGGTGGGGTGCGATGGGGTACCGCTCGTACTGCTCGGCAATGCACTGCAGAGTCTGGGTTGCCTCTGCATTGTTGTAAGCAGTTCAGCCACGTTGCACCCCAGTAAGTGTGGCCAGTCTCATAGAGCTTAAGGGTCACTGTGATGGGGGAACAGAGAATGAGCAGCAACTGAGAGCAACGCACCATGCTAGTGTGAAAGGGGCCTTAAGAAATCCTGCCATGACAGAAATTTGGAAGCTGTGAATGGTAGCTTTCTGGATGTAATGCTGACCCAATGAATCTAATATATTCTTTGTCATTTAACTACTTCAGATCCACTGTCGGACTTCGTGGGCAGTTCTACCTAGCTCCTGATGTCAGACTATGTCCAACAAGGAACAATACGGCTGCCGTTGGAAATGCTATTGTCGGATATAATCCAAAATGGCATCAGCTAGGCCTGAACGATAAACCAAATTGAAACCGAAATCTCGATCACCAAGATCATGATTTCGGAATCATCAAAGCGGCAAATATCGCAATGACATCATTTCTGCATGGGGAACTTTGAAGAAGCGGCTTCAAACTTCCCCCCAAGTCCCGGCATGTGCGGCCCGCAGCATTGGCAGTGTTGGACATATCTTCCACACTAGTCCAACGCTGTCCGTCCTCTCTCGCTGTCTGCCGGCTCTTGTGTATGGCATACTTCCTGGTTTCTGTATGTCACATGACATACAGTGTGCCGTGCATTAGAGCCTGCAGGAGGCGAAGTGGATAGATGGGCATCGCTGGACTCATGCTGGAAGGTATGACCAGCACTGCTGCAGCTTGGGGCACAGGGAGAGAAAGAGGGGGCACAGAGAGAGACATAGAGGGGCACATAAAGATATTCCCTAAAAAGGATTTAAACATTAATGCTGGCCAGCTGCCCTGCTCGCTACACAGTTTTTTGGCACTTGGACAGAGCAACTGCCATTCACGTAAGTGCTTTTGAAAATAAATAAATCCCTGAGAATCCCCCATGAAGAGATGGACTAGTCCAAAACCTTTCGTTCCTGTCAAATTTCTACTACCTACTGTAAGTGACAGCAACATAGGAGAAAAGTAGTTTATGGCTCATTTTACTCTGGAAAAAAACATACTTCATATTTGTATATGTTTGCACATATTTTAAATTTTTTGTCACAGCGCCCCTTTAAAAGATTGTACTCATCTGATGCTTGTGCTTGTGAGGAGCATGGAGGCTGTCTTGCTGGTGGCATTTTACAAAATGCTTTTTTTCTTGCTGTTGTGTTGACCCTCCAACTGTATGTGCTGAATGACTGACCAAGAAGTATGCAAATCCACAGGCTGCATGCTTGCTCTAGTGTGACTAGAGATCAGCAATGCTGATCTCCATGTTCATCATCTGGCAGGTGTACTTTCTCGGATCTCTCTCGCTCCATGCTTTTTCCTAGTTAGTAACTCAGAAAGGGTACTGAAGCTAAAAGATCAGGATAGTATCCTGACAGTTAGCATTTTCCTTTATTTATGTTATTAATGTATGTAATGCAGACACGTTTTCTGCAGTGCTTTAAAGGACCTCTGTCGCGAAAATCTTAAAATTTAAAATACATGTTAATACTGTATATACAAATAAGAAGTAAGTTTCTTCCAGAGTAAAATGGGGGGAGGGGGATTTCTCAGGGTTTTCTTTACTGTATTTTTTGGACTATAAGACTCACTTTTTCTTTTGGGGGGAAAAGGTCACTGCGTCTTATAGTCCAAATGCAGGGAGTTCCTGACTTTTGACTGCCTGCCAATACGAACCTCCAACCTGCCACAATGTCGGGGACTCCCTGTACTGTGCCCATGCAGAGGAGGGCAGAGGAGGACACGGGGACAAATGGAGGACACAGGGGGACACAAAGGGACATAGAGGAAGACGCATGGGGGATACAGGAGGAAAAAAGGGGGACAAAGGAGGACACAGGTAGACACAAGGGGGCATAAGGTACAAAGAGGACATCATTTTTTTTTTCATATATTTTTTTCCCTGGTTTTTGTCCTCTAAACCTAGGTGTGTCTAATGGCCAGGACTGTCTTAGGGCCTGTACACACTGAAAAAAGCAAGCAAAATCGCAAGCGCATGCGGTTTTAAAATCACAAGTGCATGTAGTTTCAAAATTGCATTGTCTGCGTTTTTGATGCGTTTGCGTTTTTCTTGTAATTGCTGATTGGCTAAAGAATCCTTTGTTTTTTTTCTAGTTTACATTTCAACAGGAATCAGGAAATTGCAGAGTCTTCTGGGATAGGACCTGTACACACTGAAAAACGCAAGCAAAATCGCAAGCGCATGCATTTTTAAAATCGCAAGTGCATGTAGGAAATTGCAGAGTCTTCTGGGATACTGACTTCTGAAAAACGCAATGGAATCGCAATGCATTGCGTTTTTTCATGCGTTTTTCAAGCGCTGCGCTTAAAAAAGCGCAGCAGGCACTGCGATTGCGTTTTTCTAAAACGCATCGCACCAGTGTGTAAAGGTCATCACGATTTTCATTATTTTTCAAAAGACCTTGCGATTTTAAAAACGCATGCTTTTTTAAAAACGCACCGCAAGCGCAGCAGTGTGTAGGGACCCTTGTAGTCCGAAAAATACGGTATTTTAAAAAAGCACTTCGTGAATGGCAGTTGTTCCGTCCAACTGCCAAAGAAGTGTAACTACTGAGAATTGAGAATCCCCCATGAAGAGATGGACTAGCCCAAAACCTGTTGGTAATGTCAGATTTCTACTACTTACTGTAAGTGACAACAACACGGGAGAAAAGTA
Source organism: Hyperolius riggenbachi (assembly GCF_040937935.1). Taxonomy (NCBI): domain Eukaryota; kingdom Metazoa; phylum Chordata; class Amphibia; order Anura; family Hyperoliidae; genus Hyperolius; species Hyperolius riggenbachi. The sequence goes on from NC_090651.1 coordinate 250,514,591, forward strand.
ATGTATGACTCATTTTACTCTGGAAAAAATGTACTTTTTATTTGTATGTGTTATAAATTTTAAGATTTTCACAACAGTTCCTCTTTAACTACTTAAGGATCTTGATGATTAAAATCTATGCTGCACATTTTCTGGTCCTGCCCCAGTCTCACAAGCTATTGGCATGAAGTACGGTCCCAGATGCATAAGTTGACAGATTTTCTTCCTCCGGACTCCCCAGAGTTTTTCCTCCTTCACCATAATTCATGGCCTATTAAAAAATATTAAAAATCTCTCACCAGACATCTGGTCAATGCAGCCAAGGCGCTGATAGCCAGACGATGGAAGTCACAAGATCCAACTGGTATAATGGATTGGCTGAAGGAGGTAGACCGAATTTGCCAGCTAGAAGACCTGACCTCTACCATACATGACAGATCGGAACAGTTTTGGAAAACATGGTTTTGGTGGTTTGAATTTAAGGAGTCCCCACAATACACCACCATTATGTCTGCTTAAGACACCTAAAGCATAACCCCTAACATTTCATTTGGGAAACATGGATACTCCCTAGGAGGTGTTTGGTACCCTTCCCCGACCCACCGGCTGCTTCTCTTCCTTCTCCTTTCTTCTCTTCTTCTCCTTTCCTTTTTTCTTTTTCTTGCTCTTCTCTTGCTATACATCAATATCACCATGTCCTGGTGACCTTTTATCCCCTTTCTTTTCTGTCAGCCCACAGACAGGAAATGGGAGAAAGAAGGCCATTCACTGTTTACTATAGCAGGTACCCGGTTGTATGATCCCCGAGGGTGCGGTTGCCCAACTTTGGTAAATAATCTAAAGCCGGATGGCTCATAACTATTCACATAACAGAGGCTACTACTGCTGTAGTATATTTGAATTCACTATGACATTGTTGGATGCTGAACTTATGTTGCCCTATTGTTGGCTATACTATGCTCTGCTGGGTGGCACTGATGGCTGACCAGCTCTTTTTGCTTAATGTACCAATAGGTCAGCTAAGACTTTCTGTTATGTAAATGTATGTCTTTCTATATGTTGAAAATTAAAAAATAAAGAATCTTTAAAAAAAAAATCTATGCCCTGTTTTGATGGCTGCCGGGGCGTAGAATTTAATCAACCGATGCCGCGCGAGTTTGCCGCTTTCGTCGCTCCCGATTATCTCGCCGCAGCTCACTCGCTCTGTCGTCTCTGTAACGGCAGTGCCTTGTGAGCGGGTCAGAAGCCGATTTCATTGGCTCCTGACCCTGTCTATCAACGTAAGCTGCTCCCATTGGCTTACATTGATAGACAGGATCAGGAGCCAATGAAAGCGGCTCCTGATTGGCTCACAGAAACTCTGCCGTCATAGAGACAGCAGAGTGAGTGGCCCAGGTTCCTGATTGCGGAGGGTAAGTGCGGCGATTTGTCGCTATTCCGCCGTTTCTGGTACCAGCTGTCTCTGGTCCTTAAGGGGGCAGAGACCACTGGTACTTAAGTGGTTAAGAAACCATTGAACCAACCACACCATACACTGCTCCTAGAAGGTTTTCACAGCCTAATTTTTCTACCACATTCTAGGGCCAGCTCAAATTCACCTACCAGGCAGTAAGTTTTTTGGGGCTGTGAGAGGTAGAGCCTGTTTTAGACATCAACTCCTATGCATTTTCCTAAGAAAGGGGCACAATAGAACCATGCCAAGCACAGTTAGGGCCCATTCACACTAGAGCATTTTGCCAGCAATTTCAGCAAAACGCGCTAGCGCTTTTTAAAGCACTAGTGCTATAAAACCCTATGGGCCCGTTCTTACTTGGGCGATTTGTGTTAATCGCCGGCGATTAACGTAAATCAGCAAACGCAAACACATAGCCTGCACCATTTTCAGGCGATTTCCCGCAGATCACGTTTTAGTGCTATAGAAGCGCTAAGCTCGATCGCGAAAAAAATCGCCGCAGTGTCCAGTGATTTTACCACGTGTAATCAAGGAAGAATCACTCCCGCAAAACGCCAGCGGTAATCGCCGGCGTTTTGCGCTTTTAAGTGTGAATGGGCCTGAGGCAGATTTAGCAAAACCACTGAATTGTACCAAAACTGGTGATACCCAGATCAAGGATTCTGACTGGTCACTCTGAACAACTTTAGCACCTGTTTTGTTCAAGCTTTTCTTACACTGGCTTTGGTAAATATGCACCATTTTTCTTCATGGAATTATATACAAAGCTGCTGGTACAACATGGAGGGATAGGATGGAACTATGGTGTGAATTCAAGGCAAAAAGTTCTCAGGATATGCTAGGGAGTCCTGTACAGACATACATCCTTAAAGAGACACTGAAGTCTTTTTTTTTTACCTTATTTTCTACTTAAAGGGGTTCTGTGGAGGGTTATAAAAACACAAAACTGAGTTACCTGGGCCTTCTATCGGCCCCCTGCAGCTGTCATGTTGCACGCCGTCCTCCTACGATCCTTCGTTCCCCCCTGCCGGTCCCGGTCTAATTATTCGGGTAATAGAACTGCAGCTGCGTGGCCGTGTGCATGCTCACTCCCGCTCTCGTCTCTGGGAGCTCACTGCGCAGGTGCAGTACAAGGTTTTCTCTTACTGCGCCAGCGCAGTAAGCTCCCAGGGACGCGAGCGGGAGTGAGCAGTATTCGTCTAGTTAGACAAATAATTAGACCGGGACCGGAAGCGGGGTCAGTGTGGGACATGACAACTGCAGGGGGCCGATAGAAGCCCCTGGTAAGTGTCAGTTTTCTGTTTTTATAACCCTCCACAGAACCCCTTTAACCACTTCAGCTTTCAGTGTTGTTTCACCTTATGCATCGTAGCAACTTTCACCTCCCGTTCATTCGCCAATAACTTTATCACTACTTATCACAATTAATTGATCTATATCTTGTTTTTCCGCCACCAATTAGGCTTTCTTTGGGTGGTACATTTTGCTATGAATTATTTTTTTCTAAATGCATTTTAGCGGGAATATTAACTAACAAATGGAAAAACATAATTATTTCTCAGTTTTCAGCCATTATAGCTTTAAAATAATACATGCTATCATAATTAAAGGAATACTATCAATGCCCAAGTGTTCTAAAATGACAATGTACAAATAATGTCTAAGTAGCTGGTAAACATTTTTCTACTTTTCATGTTAAATATCAGAGGCAAAAGCTTTAATTTATTGAGAGTAGGATTTAGCTATATTGGGACAAATCAATTGCAGAAGGGGTGTCTGCTCCAATGCACAGCCAGTGTTGCATATCAGACTACAGAGTATCTTTCTCAGAAAACAAAAACAGGATGAAAAGCTGTGACAAAAGCTGTGCGCTTTCTCTCTCTCACAGTTACACACAGGGTTAACTGTCAAGTGTGAGGGGAATTTCCCCTCTCCTCATGGCTCAGTCTGCCGTCAGTTTTGGCATCAGTAAAGTTTGAAAGTATTTTGATAACAGTAAACAAAGAGGTTGCCAGTGAAATGTATACACAAGTACTTAGCAGCACTTCCCAAACAATTCCTATCTCAATTGAAAAAAATATATAGATCTATAGTGTTCCTTTAAAGAGACTCTGAAGCCTCTTAAACTTCTTGCCGGTTATCCCGAACTGAGCTCGGGGTAACCTGCGCAGGAGGATTGCTCAGGCCTCGCTGTGGAACAGCAGGGAGGGAGAAATGTGTAGCAGACAGTGATCTAATGTAGATGACATTGAAATGCAAGACAAGGTCTGCACAGAAATTAATACATATGCCCCTTACATGCTTTGTGAGAAATAAAGTAAGACATTATAAAAAATTGCTGTGCTTATAGTTTATAAATTGCATCCTGTTTTCCTCTATTCAGAGCTTCAAAAATATGCAGAACAATTGACATATAATTACTTATTGCACGCCGTGCAGTATATTCACGGCCCTGCAAAGTTTACAGGATGCACCAGGGCCGTGAATACAAGTCTGCCGCTCGCTCCCGTTACCGCCGCTTAGCGGGGAGCTTAATGAATGGGACCACAGTTCCCATTCATAAATCTAAGTCCCCGATTCAATGGATACCGGCGTCTGCGAGACGCCGGCATTCATTGTATCTTCCTGTTGTTAAGTGCCACGCATTACTTCCGATTCACGTGCTTACGTACATAAATCGGAAATGATGACATCTTGTGGCCAAATAGTAAATTACACCATAATTTTTAATAAAAATCCCAACACTGACTTTTATAATTAACTATTTCCCTCCCACACCCTACCATAGTACCCAAACTTTTTTTTTTATATAGGGGGGGGGGGGGGGAATGTACATAAAAAAAAGTAGTTACCTTAGGGACTGAACTTTTTTAAAATGTATGTCAAGGCGGTATATAACTATTACTTTTTAATTTATGGGCTTGTAATTACTGATGGACGCAAAACTGAAAAAATGCACCTTTATTTCCAAATAAAATATTGGCGCCATACATTGTACTAGGGAAATTTTTTAAACGTTGCAATAACCGGGACAAATGGGCAAATAAAATGTGTGGCTTTTATCCACAGTAGAACGTTTTATTTTAACACTATAATGGCCAAAAATGGAGAAATAATTTTTTCTTATTATTCATGTTAAAATGCATTTAGGATAAAATAATTCTTAGCATACTGTACCTCCCAAAGAAAGCCTAGTTGGTGGCAAGAAAAACAAGATATAGATCATTACGCTGTGATTAGTAGTAATTAAGTTATTGGCGAAAGAAAGGAGGGAGCGCTGACAGGTGAAAATTGCTCTGGTCTACAAGGGGAAAAAACCCTCAGTCGTCAAGTGGTTAAGAACCAATATTGCAAAAACATACAATTTAGAATACATTTAAAGCGGAATATAACCCTGCATTTCAACTTTGCTCTAAAACATTATTTACAGTATATTATATGCAACCAGCATTTTTTTTTAATAGACCAGCATTGGAAGGGTTACACAGGGCTTTAAAGTTCCTGGAGATTTCTGCAGACGCATCCGAAGCTCAGATAGTTACATTTTGTTTACATAAATGTATCTAAGTGTTGAATGTTACATTCTTTGGCTGTCCTCCAGCTCAGTCAGAGAGATAAGTCACATTCAACACTTAGATACATTTATGTAAACAAAATGTAACTATCTGAGCTTCGGATGCGTCTGCAGAAATCTCCAGGAACTTTAAAGCCCTGTGTAACCCTTCCAATGCTGGTCTAGTAAAAAAAAAATGCTGGTTGCATATAATATACTGTAAATAATGTTTTAGAGCAAAGTTGAAATGCAGGGTTATATTCCGCTTTAAACACATTAAAATAAGAAGTACATTTCTTTCAGAGTAAAATGAGCCATAAAGTACTTTTCTCTTATGTTGCTGTTACTTATAGTAGGTAGTAGAAATCTGACAGAAACGACAGATTTTGGAGCAGCCCATCTTCTCATGGGGGGTTCTCAGGATTTTCTTTATTTTAAAAAGCACTTAGTGAATGGTGGTTCTTTGTATAAATCCTTTTCAGGGAGTGTCTTTATAAAAAATAAAGGCCATTCTGCAAATCCCCCATGACAAGGTGTCACAGTGCTTTACAGAAAGGGTCTGGGATGGTGTTTATATTTCGGCCAGACTCCAGTGCTGTATTTTCTAAAAACTCCAGCCAGGAAAGTGCAGGTTTTCTTTTTCTGCAAGTTGTGTGGAAAAGAAAATCCAGTTAGGGTCCTGGAGTTGGCCAGGGAAGAGTAGGGTGGGTTCCCCTGCCAACCGGTCCAGTCCGGGATGTTTTTCAGCCTTTGTTGTTACACAGGTGAGTTATTTAGTCCAGCAGGCCTGAGATTGGGTGGGGTTCTGCATTCAGTCTGACACAGAAGATTGTAAGAAAAGCAGCCCTTGGCCTATAAGCTGATGAGAAAATACTACTGATTTAAGTTGCTCTGTGTTTTTCCCTTTGCTAAAAATACCAATATTTTGTATTGTTCTTGTTTAGACCAGTTAGCATAACCTAACCTAGTGAGGTGTTTAGGAGCCAGAGGGCTAGGATTTATTTTGTGTTTGTTTATTTTTAAGCTGAACAACTTGCTAATAAAGCACAAGCAGGCTGAAACTAGTAGGGATTGAAGACATGGCATCTGTTTCCTACACTGCACATTGATTTTAGTGTACTGCATGTACACGGTATGCGAGATATACTTAAAGGGTTCCTGTTATAAGGGCCCAGATGTGAGTATTGTACAATGGGTTTTTTATCAGCTTTGGAGAATAATAGCATCTGTTTTTCTAGCTTACTAAGCTTTGGTCTCAGTCCTTAGTAGTGGTCACCGTTTAAGGAATCCACTAGAGCAGCCGTTGCTAAGCGATGGGGGGCATGACATGGGCGGAGAATAGAGGCCAGGGGGCAGGAGCTGATAGGCCAGACAGGTAAAAAGGTGGTTCCAGGAGGCAGGGCAGCCAGGTGAATTTAAAACAGGCAGCAGGGAGGAACTTCCTCTTTAAATTTGAACTCCGGAGCTCTTTAAATTTGACATCTGCCTAAAGAATGGAGGTAGCACTGCAGCAGCTGGTCAAAAGTGTGTGGGCCAGAGGAGAAGCGCAAGGGCTGCAATGAATACACGAGCAGCTGCAGCTGATCGGCAGCAACCCGGATAGCCGCACGGGGGCTGTGAGAGTCTTACCTGGAGATCAGGAGGCAACGCAGCCTCCGAAACGGAACTCACGGAAGGCCCCCACTAGGTTCAGCTCGTCCAGCTCACAAGTTGGGCGCAGGAGGTCCCAAGAGTGCATCCCCCAGTCTGCACAGGATGGTGGCACTCAGCGGAGAGCGCAAGTGGCGGGACCAGCACAGAGATGCCCCCCCGCACTTCGCAGGCAGGGGGCAGGCAGGGGAAGCAGCCAGGTTGAAGAACTGGCAGGAGCCGACAGCGCACGCTGTTGCCCGGCTGCTCAGGAAGCGGGGGGCGGAGCAAGGAGGCAGGGATGGGTCTGACCCATGGCAAGATGGACACCGGCTACAGAAAGCACGTGGGCCATATGAAAACGGTACCCCTGCAAAGAACAGAAATAAGGGGGGGGGGGCGATGAGAGGAGAAAAGGGACACATTGCAGGGAGAAAGAGCAGGACCAAGCCTGCAGATGCACTGCCCAGCTTCCCCCAGCATGACAACAGCAGCAGTAACATAAATCAGGCCAGGAGGGCAGAGGACAGCGAGATAGAGGAAGTAGAGGGCCCCAGTGAGGAGGACATGGGCGAGGATGAGGAGGTACTCATGCAACAGGAGGACTACAGTGTGGCAGGCAATGTAAAAATCTGAAATCGGCATATGAGTTCCCCCACATCACCCGAGAAAAACTTCAAAAGGAAGTTAGCCTCGGTCTCATGGTAGGCCCATTTAAAGAGAAACCTCTCACCAGCCTGCGGATTTCCCCGCTGGGTCTGGTCCCCAAAAAGGAAACAGGAAAATTAGAAGGAAGGTATAGGAAAAACGCAAAATGCTCACAAAATCATTTTGTGCGGCGTTTGCGCTTTTAAGAATAAATACATTGTGTAACGATTGGGGAATTATTTCCATGGTCAGCGCACAGGACGCGTGCCGACACTACGGAAATCCTCCACAATCGTGTAATTAGAGAGAACCCAGCTATGGTGCCATGCACCTGTAGAGGGAGATTCCCACCGGCAGATGGAGCTGTGGAGTGCAGATGAACACAACCTCTGCACGGCCACAGATGTTAGATGAGAATTGCACGAGTTGAAGCAATGCAGGACTGGATAGCCCTAAAAGAAAGAGAGCATAGGGACAGAATGAATGTGTGTCCACCAATCTAGGCGCCACCCAGCGACGGTGAACACACATCAGCAGAAACAAAATATGAATGCAATCACAAGTGTAGCGATTGCCAATAGTGACACAAGACCGAACTAGACTGAGCACAAGTGTAGAGAAAGAGCACAGAGACAGAATGTATGTGTGTCCACCAATCTAGTCGCCACCCAGCGACGGTGAACACACAACAACGGAAACGAAGTGGGAACGCAATCGCAAGTGTAGCGATTGCCAATAGTGACACAAGACCGAACTAGACTGAGCACAAGTGTAGAGAAAGAGCACAGAGACAGAATGTATGTGTGCCCACCAATCTAGTTGCCACCCAGTGACGGTGAACACACAACAATGGAAACGAAGTGGGAACGCAATCGCAAGTGTAGCGATTGCCAATAGTGACACAAGACTGAATCAGACAGACCACAAATGCAACAAGAAAGACATAGCACAAAACAACGATCAGAACAACAAGACAAGACAAGACAAATAACATTTATATTGCGCTTTTCTCCTTGCGGACTCAAAGCGCCAGAGCAGAGCAGCAGCCACTAGGGCGCGCTCTATTGGCAGTAGCAGTGTAAGGGAGACTTGCCAAAGGTCTCCTACTGAATTAGTGCTGGCTTACTGAACAGGCAGAGCCGAGATTCGAACCCTGGTCTCCTGTGTCAGAGGCAGAGCCCTTAACCATTACACCATCAGCCAACAAGGAAAATAACAAATGCTAGCTAAACGCGAACACCGCACTCAATCGCAACAGCGAACGCGTTTAAGACACGATCACCGCACGTTAGGCGCCCAGTGATAAGCGTGCCACCCTAACTAACCAGTGAAACACAAACATGAAATAGAAACGCGAACGATTGCTAAACGGTTACCTCACCGAGCCTACAGCAAGCGTTCGTACCAGACAATACAGACAGATGGGACTACCAGTAGCAACCGCTGCTCTGGCTAGCACCCCTAAGGCAGGATACGGAAGGAACCACCGCTGCTACCGCTAGAGCAGATGCGATCCAGAGAGACAAACAGATGGGGCTACCAGTAGCAACCGCTGCTCTGGTTAGCACCCCTAAGGCAGAATACGGAAGGAAGCACAGCCACTACCACTAGGGCGAATGCAATCCAGACAGATGGAGCAGCCAGTAGCAACCGCAACTCTGACTTACACTCCCAGACAGACAGAACGATTTCCTGTCGATCGCCGCTGGCGGCAAGACAATCGAGCCAGGGAGACAGAACAAGGCAATACAGATAATACAACCTGACTGCACTAGAAGGGAAGCCTAGTGCAGTCCCAAGGAATACTCTAAGATAATCTTTAGCAAACAATAGCAAGGCTGACACTCCAGGAGAGTTTAGCAGGAACAAACCATCATGACCAGCCAGGAATTCTGGGAGCAAAGGGTATTTATACTGCAAGCCATCAAAGGAGGCAGCTAAACAATTTGCATGACAAGTATATGCAAATTCCTCACCAGCAGAGCAACTCTGAAAGTTGGAAAGCGAAGACAGGTCTCTTTTCCAGAGACCTGCAACACTCAGACCTAAAGAATGGACAAACAGCTGTCTGCCCGTGCAGACCGCTGAGCTGATCATTACACATTGTATTTATTCTTTTCCGGGTCAAATAGCGCACTTCCTGACTTGCATCAGGAAGTAAAAAAAAACAAATCGCTCTGCAAAAGCGATTTGAAAAGTGCTTTACAAAAAATCGTAGTGAAAAGGTAAGCGGCAGGAGGGGGAAAAAAAATCACACACAAAATCGCAAAATGCGTCCGTCTGCGATTTCGATTTTAGATGTGAACAAAGCCTAATGCAGCATGCAGAGATTTGGTGCTAGGTTTCAATTATTTTTTAAGGTACATACAAACAATAAGTTACGGTTGTGGAACTGGCTATTCAGAGGCATACAAAGCATTTAGTTGGCCATAGCTGATCTACTGATTGTCCAGGTATATGAAGATCCTATTACCAACATCTTGATGAATCACCAAAAAGGCTCCTATATTTGTTGAATAGTTTACAGCTGTTTTACAGGAATGCCAAACAGCAGGTGCTGATTTCTGGGTTTGTGGTAAGGCTGTTTAGGGAGTGCCAAATAGGATCTTGAAAATTGGGTTGTTTTGCCTATAGGCTTCATTGCATTTAGATTTTTACCAAAAAGTTAATTTCTTGTAACTGTACAAACCAGTCTACAGTGTGTTGTGTGATAGAGATGAATTTGCTATGTTACGTGAATATTTGAATTGGGTTGGAGCTGGTATGCAGGAGGCTCCCAGTGATTGACCTGCTTATGAATGTAATTTCCTTTCTCAGTATACATATATATGCTTTATTAGTTTTCCATTAAATGGAATTCACAGACATACATAGGTTTTGTGACATGCATATGTTTCACCTGAACGCAGGGAAGATCTTGCATGGGAGCAGAAAACTGATATGTGTCTTCAAAGTAAAAAATAATAATAAATGATTATAAATAGAAAACATTTTAATTGAAAAATATAAATCAGTAGTATGTAGATCTGTCAAGCTATCTTTTTATCTATCTACATTTCTGTCCCTGTTCGTTGTTCAGTGCTTGAATAGTAACCAGTAAAAAGTATTAGTTTAAAAAGGAAAGTAATTAGTGTTAATAAATTATTTTAAAAAGTCTTTAATTAAATATGTCACATATATATATTTCAGTTTAAAAGGCTAAGCTTCAGTAATGGATGGCTAATTAGAAATCCAAATTGCAATTTAAGCTGAAGTCCAGAAAAATAAGAAAGACAACTTTATGTATTTTAAATAGTACATTTGCGGTTGTAATAAAGCAGTTACACACCTATATTGATGGATTGCTGACCTGTTCATATAATAACAGTTCTTCTGTTCTTTACTGAATTAATATCATCTAAAGGCCCATACACACGGGGTACGGCCGTCGCCGCAGCCACATGGCACGCGCGTGTTGCGGCGACAAGTCGCCCGTGTGTATAACGCTCGTGCCCCGAACCGTTGCCCGTCGGAGCTGTCGCCAGGCGATTGACATGTTCAATCGCCGGCTACAGCTGTCGCCGCGACTTCGCCGGAACTGTCGCTAGTCCTGCGTGCGTACGGGGGCTAGCGACAGGAGACCTACGCGAGTGAATGAAGCATCCGGCATCCTTTCTGGCGAGATGTGTGGACAGCTGTCGCCGGCAGGGAGCTATCGCTCCCTGTTCGCGTGCCCGCATGCTACGGGGGACTATTGTCCCCCGTGAGTATGTAGCTTTAGAGTATGGAGTGTTTGTGCTGACAGCAAACAGACCCTGCATCTCTGCAGACTGGGAAGGGGGTGGGGTTTTTAGGTAACAGCCTGATGCCAACATGGTACATTTAGCAGCTGTTATTCACTTGTGTCAGAAATCTGGGAGTAACAGTTGAGGCATAATATATGGAACATTATAAGCCTTAAAGTGTACCAGAGACAAATATTAAAAAAAGATTTATACATACCTGGAGCTTCCTCCAGCCCCCTCCACAGCGAATGCTCACACGCCATCTTCCTCCTCCTTCTCCCGTTACAAGCCCCGTAAGTTTGGCAAGTCGGGGCAGTCGGCGCATGCACAGTACGTCTGCGTGCGGACCCCCATCTCGCTCCCTCGGCAGGGAATAAACTTAGAATGGGCTTTTACTGAGGGATCATGGAAGCTGCCATTTCTGACCTGGTTCTAAAGCATATTAATTGCCTCAATGTCATGCTTCAACAGTGTCAGTCACACACCTGCAATAAGCATGCAGCAAATGTAGGCACAGGCCACAGCTGTGATGTTAGAACATTGATTTATATACAGTGCCTTGCAGATGTATTCACCCGGTTGGCATTTTTCATGTTTTGTTGCTTCACAAACTGGAATTAAAATGGATTGTTTGAGAGTTTGCACCATTTCATTGACAGAACATGCCTACAACTTTGACAAATGTATTATTTTGTTTATTGTGAAGCAAGCAACAAATAGAAAAAAATAACAAACTTCAGTGTGCGTAACTATTCACCCCCTAAAGCGAATAAATACTTTGCGGAGGCACCTTTTGCGCAATTTCAGCTGCAAGTTGTTTTGGATAAGTCTATGTGAGCTTACCGCATCTTGCTACTGGGATTTTCACTCATTCCTCAAGGCAAAACTGCTCCAACTCCTGCATGTTGGATGGTTTTTGCTTGTTAACAGCAGTCTTCAAGTCTGACCACAGATTCTGCACTGGATTGAGGTCTGAACTTTGACTATGCCATTCCAACACATTTAATTGTTTTTGGGGTGTTTCTTTAGCAGTATGCTTTGGGTCATTGCCCTGCTGGAAGGTGAACCTCCATACCAGTCTCAAATCCCTGGAAGACTTGTTGTGGTCCAGTGGACAGATATTCCAGTCTCTGGTGTGGAACTTTGCAACTCCTGTAAGGTTACCTTTGGTCTCTGTGCTGCCACTCTGAATAATGTCTTCCTTGCCTGGTCTGAGTTTTGGTGGGTGTTTTTCTCTTGGCAGGTTTGTTGTGGTACTATGTTCTTTCCATTTGATGGTGATGGATATAATGGTGCTGCAGGGAATATTCAAAGCTTTAGATTTTTTCTTTATAATCAAACCCTGACCAGTACTTCTCAACAACTTTGTCCTTGACTTGTTTGGAGAGCTCCTTGGTCTTCATGGTGTGATGCCTTTTGCTTAGTGGTGATAAAGTCATAGATGAGGGGTAATTCGGCTAAACTCTCTAAATACATACAGGGTGCATTTCTCTATGTTTTCCTTCTGTCCAGTAAGAGTTCAGGTCCACTTTAAGATAGCACTTCAGCTGTCATAAGCTAGCTATGAAACTCTGTTATAGAGACTCCACCTATCATTGATTTCAACTGATGTTTGTGTCAACAAAACAAGGAAGGAGTTCTTCTTATCTGGGTCATAAATAGGCTGTAAATCCGGATCACAGGTTAATCATTGAAATGGAGGAACTGTTGCATGCAGTTATACATGAGTCCTGACATTTATGTGGGAAAGTCCTTTGAAGTATGTGCATCTCTTGCTGGATGTGTGTGAAATCTACACCCTGAAGGGCAAGAAAACAATGTGCTAATCTTGCAAGGAATCTACAACTTGGTGTTCAGAGCAGCAGAGTTCATGTGTCATTCTTGTGCATTGATGAATGACGCAGGCACAGGGAAGACGCTGTTATTTACACTACTGCTCTTGTGAATTGAAAGTGCAAGAAAATGAAAGGCGGAGGAGTTGGGTATACCAATCATTTATAATGTTTAAAAAAATATTTCAAGAATTTTCACATTTGGAACAATAAGGAAACACTTTAGATATTTGGGGTTTTTTTACGCAGTTTAACAATTAAGGTGCGTACACACGCACTACTGCCGGCAACGATGGGTCCGTCAGACCCTCCTGCTGAACGGACGTTCAGCCGACAGTAACGTGTGTACGCGCTGTCGGCGGACTGATAAGGCTGTTTCTGAACGATCTACTGAGTGGATCGTTCAGAAACAACCTTATCAGTCTGCCGACAGCGAGTACACACGTGCTACTGTCGGCTGAACGTCCGCTCAGCAGGAGGGTCTGACCGACCCATCGTTGCCGGCAGTAGTGTGTGTGTACGCACCTTTACCCATCTACTGATTCAATTACAAAACCTTGCCAGTGATAACTACTTGCTTTTCTTAAAATTTTCATTTTCCAGTCAAGAAAGATCTCATTTAGATGTTTATTTTCTCATCTCGAGTTCTTTCCCCCTCATTCAGGTAAGGGTTATAGAAGCAATGTTTTATGTGATCGGGTTTAGGCATCCGGCGATCGCCATCATCTGAATTAAGGTGGCCACACACCATACAGTTTTTTTAAATATCTGTTCAATTAAGAATTGCAAAAATTTTAAAAATATGACCAATGTACCACACACATATGTTCATTTTTTCCCCAGTTATGATAAAAATGATTTAAAACTGTGAGAAAATTGCTAGGGTGTGTATATTAATATAAATGAGTGATAGAAAACAGCGCTCAAAATCCAGTCCCTCAGGCAACAGCCTTAGTTGATCTTCACAGTGGTAGGTAAACACAGTTCATAAATGAGGGTAAGTGACAAACCACAGGGAGTAATAACACCCCCCCCCAAAGTAGAGCGACTCACCAGATGGAGCGGCCTGAACGGGCCCGTCTACGCCTTAGGGGTATAAGCCACCCCTCAGCTTTTCCTGGCAAACACCTCCGCTGTCGTCCTCAGATGTGCAGTAACTTGAGGTAAAAACAAAAAGCAAGACGCTTCACATAGCGTAAAAGGGGACAAACTAGTTCACACAACTAGGTGCCAAATGATCTTTAAGATTTCTGGCACGTCTATAGATGAAACGGGGAACAGTCAATTTAGAGCAGTAGAGGGGATCTTTAGGAAACACTGGGCCATACTACAACAGGACCCTACCCTCAAGAGCCACATACCTGTTTTTCCCCGTTTCATCTATAGACGTGCCAGAAATCTTAAAGATCATTTGGCACCTAGTTGTGTGAACCCACCCCGACCCTTGACTAACCCTTGGCAGACCCCTGGTTTTTACCCCTGCAGAGACTGTCGTGCCTGCAGGGAGGGACTAACCGTTAGGACCAAAGTAGTTAACTCCTATGCCAATGGCCTGTCCTTTAAAATTAGGGATTTTTTGACTTGCAGCACCCCCTATGCAGTATACTTACTCTGGTGTGGGTGTGGACTACAATATATTGGGAGAACCACGAGGGCATTGCACAAGAGGTGGGGAGAGCACATCTATAAAATTGGGAAGAGTTTTCAACAACATAGTGTGCCGAGGCATTTTTCCACCCACCATGGCTCTTGTTCTCGCAGTTTGCGAGTGTGTGGGATCCAAAAGGTTAAAGTACATTGGAGGGGGTGCAATCGCACCCGCGAGGTTTCAAAACTGGAGACCCAATGGATTCATAGAATGGGTGTACTGGAGCCAAATGGCTTGAATATAGATATAGACCTTAATTGCTACATCAGCAACAGTTAAGACCGGTAGCCTTTTGTGGTGTGTTGTGTCTTTGGCCTGCTGGGGGTGTTGCAGTTTGGGTGGTGCTTCGATTTATTGTGTATGTAATTGTACTTTCCAGCTTTTGATCTGAATATCAAACCTGAGCTTTATTTCTCGGGGGTTATCCACTATTTTCATGCATATCATGCCTGTTGAATGTATATTATGCCTATAGCTTAATATTATGGTTGGCCCTGACCACCGTTTTCCTAGTAAACTTGTATGTGCAGTTGAATGCATGACCTAGTTTACATGTCCTAATTTGAGTATGTTTGCTGCTGACCCCTAGGGTCCTTATAGAGATTGCAGTCTGCTTAATAATGATCTTTATGACCTGCGCTGTCTTTTATTATAATAGAAATCTATTATTATTAACTTTGCTTATCTATTATGCTGCATTTGTCTAAATTTTGGGCTGTGCCATGTTTTAAATATCATGTAAGCTGTGTGGGAGTAGACAGAGATTGCCACTAGAGCGCACGCCTGTTTACTATAAATTTACGCTGCTCCCTGGGCTCCGTAGCCTCTGATGAGTCGCCATAGCGACGAAACGCGTAAGGCGGAGCTACGGAGCAGCGTTACGCCTGACGTCATCGGACGCGGTGACTGGTCGGCGCACGCTACCTTGTGTCACCAGCGGTAGTTTGCCTTGCGGCTTTTAGTCTGGGTGATAAGCGGCTTACACCGCTCACAGGCGCACTCTTGCCGATCACTGACCAGCCCTACACCGCAATAGCTACTGCTGGGTTGTTTTTAATCGCTTTTATTGAATAAAACTTGGGAGTTTGTCCCCTTTTACGCTATGTGAAGCGTCTTGCTTTTTGTTTTTACCTCAAGTTACTGCACATCTGAGGACGACAGCGGAGGTGTTTGCCAGGAAAAGCTGAGGGGTGGCTTATACCCCTAAGGCGTAGACGGGCCCGTTCAGGCCGCTCCATCTGGTGAGTCGCTCTACTTTGGGGGGGGGGGGGGGGTGTTATTACTCCCTGTGGTTTGTCACTTACCCTCATTTATGAACTGTGTTTACCTACCACTGTGAAGATCAACTAAGGCTGTTGCCTGAGGGACTGGATTTTGAGCGCTGTTTTCTATCACTCATTTACATTTGAACTGTTCTAAAGGCTAGCGCTCCACCGCATTTATTGCACTTTGGCATATATTGCACTTTGGTGTTTATCCATTCTCTAGTCTGCCCTAAGGGGCTTTTGTTGTTAAAATTTATACTTGTATGTCCTTGTGAGCGCTTTCATACGTTTTGCATATTACATTGTGTATATTAATAAACTGACAATCTAACACACACCATACAAGAAAAATTTCCAGCATTCCGGATCGATAAAAATAAAAAAAAATGGGAAATCCGATTGGATTTTTCAGTCGAATGTAAAAAAAGCTATTGATTTTTTTTTTTTGGGAGATCTGATCATATTTATCTAATTTACTGTAAAATCGGATCATTTTATTGTATCGTCACCTTTACACTGCTGCGCGGCCATAGACATAACATTATGTCTATGGCGATACCCAGGTCAGGGAAGAACTTGCACCAAAATGACTTGCTTTAGAAATTAGGACAGATAAGTGAGCTTTACCACACTGGTGCGATATGTGGCTAGAACCTACAGCAAGTCTTCACTGTGAGCAGCAACACTTGATTACTGCTGCTTGGCCAGCAAGTGAATTTCCTTAGCTTTTCCAGCTCCCAGTCCGACACTGCTGCTACCTAGTCTGGGATAGTTAGAGTGTACAAGAATTGTGCATGTATTGCATGTGTGCCAGTTAGGTAGATATAACATGTTTACAAACATTATATATTAGTCAGTCTCGGGGCACTACTACCAAAAAGCAATATACTGGTGAAAGCAAATGCCAAATACAGAAGTAACTTTTTGCTATCCACTTTTATGTCCTATTACAATAAATATCTTATTTCAGTTAAATAATGTTAATTATGAATTTTTGCTTATAAATTACTAGTGGCCCCACATTAGATTGGAGTTTTACATAACTCCTTCCAAAATGTCTAGTCTAGACTTTTCACCTATGTCTAACCCTAACTTACAGTTTTGAAACAATGCCTAACTATCCTGCATCCTGATCTATTTCTAACACTACCCTAACCCAATACCTCTCCTAACCCTAAGGCCCCTTTTACACTTAATCAGTTACTCTCAGTTATAACTGAAAGAAAACGGAATTTTAAAATAACGCCAGTGTTTTCCTATGGCACAGGTCACAATTAACGTGTTTTAACTGAAATCTTCCCAATGCACTGCTATGGAAAAAACGCGCACTAACGCGTACTAACGCACACTAACGCATACCAACTGATTAAGTGTAAAAGGGGCCTAACTGACCTAAAGCCAACAACATTTCCTGATTTTCCTAATGCAAGAAGCTACCAATATTTAAACAGCCAGTCCTGATGATTGCTTTGGGCACTCATTGCATCTGGTTAAACTACAGCCACTAGTTGTAAAACCTTTTGTACAGGTTACATATTCAAGCTGCAAGATTTGGCTTCTGGAATCTTTAAAGGGAAGGTTCAGGGAGGGTGGAGAAAAAATAAAAATCAATTTCCACTTACCTGGGGCTTCCTCCAGCCCGTGGCAGGCAGGAGGTGCCCTCGCCGCCGCTCCGCAGGCTCCCGGTGGCCGACCCGACCTGGCCAGGCCGGCTGCCAGGTCGGGCTCTTCTGCGCTCCAAGTCCTTGTACTTCTGCGTCCCACGCCGGCGCTCTGACGTCATCGGACGTCCGCCGGGCTGTACTGCGCATGCGCAGTAGTTCTGCGCATGCGCAGTACAGCCCAGCGGACGTCCGATGACGTCAGAGCGCCGGCATGGGACGCAGAAGTACAAGGACTTGGAGCGCAGAAGAGCCCGACCTGGCAGCCGGCCTGGCCAGGTCGGGTCGGCCACCGGAGACCACCGGGAGCCTGCGGAGCGGCGGCGAGGGCACCTCCTGCCTGCCACGGGCTGGAGGAAGCCCCAGGTAAGTGGAAATTGATTTTTATTTTTTCCCCACCCTCCCTGAACCTTCCCTTTAAAGGAAACCTGAACTGAAAAATAAAAGCCAAAATAAATATACATGTCATGCTTACATCCCGTGTAGTCTACTCATCCATCTGTTTCTCCTCTCCCACATCCTATTTGTCCTCTGTGATCAATGGAATTCTCTGTCCTCCATTTTAAAAATGGCAATGACCCTGTAACAGCTTCCGGGTCAGCACTCCGTTAACGTGTAATATTGCTCACGTGAGCCTTAGGGAAACATGAGCATTACCTTGCACATCAGTTGTCTTTTCATTTATAACTGACAGCAACTGATATAGAGGAAAGGCCCCTAAGGGCCTATTTCCACTACACATAGATTGGATGCAGAAAAACTGACTCCAATGAATGCCTATGGGAAAATCTGCATCAGAAAAAGTGGAAACAGGCCCATAGGCTTTTATTGAAGTTTTTCTGCATCCATTCTGTATCCAATCTGCGTGTAGTGGAAATAGGCCCTTAGGCTTTCAGCTTCCTGAGAGACAAGTATGACTAGGTTTAGTTGGAATTGAAAGGAATCGTTAGAAGAAAATGCTGACCTTCTGAGAGGAACTGATAAGGAGGTAAGTATGTAATTTTATTTATTTATTTATTGCATTTATAAAGCGCTAACATATTATGCAGCACTTGACACTAGTTAAGGTTACAGAAAATATTTAGGGGTGACATACTGCAATAAGACATTAGAGGAATACATGCAAACCAGATCATGCAGCACAGTATGAGTACAAGGTAATGCTTACTCAGTCACTGGAAGGGAGCATGGTGATTACGTCTAGTCTAGTTCACTCAAGAGTTCACTCATATCCATAGGATGGGTGTACAGTAATAGATGTGCATGAACAGGTAGGAGACATAAGGAGGAGCACCCTGCCCAAAGGCTTACAATCTAGAGGGAGCAGTAGGGACACGAAAGGTAGGGGACCAGAGTTCAGCTACGGGTTTAGAGCAGGGGTGGGGGGGGGGGGGTAGGCCAGAGTAAAAAGGTGTGATTTGTGGGCCTTCCTGAAAATGTTGAAGGAGTGGGAAACCCTAATGGGGGGAGGTAGGGAGTTCCATAGTGTTGGAGCAGCTCTTGAGAAGTCCTGGAGGCGTGCATAGGACTGGGTGATGTGGGGGGCAGTCAGGCGAAGTTCATTGGAGGAGCGGAGTGAGAGGCTGGGTGTGTACCTCTGAGTAAGATCGGAAATGGAGGTTGGGCTGGTTTTGTGGACAGATTTGTAGGCCAGACATAGTATCTTGAATCTGATTCTGGACTGGATAGGAAGCCAGTGGAGGGATTCACAGAGGGGAGCCACTGTGGTGGAGCGATGGGAGGAGTGGATAATTCTGACTGCATATTCATAATGGACTGCAGCGGGGAAATTCGGGTCATAGTGAAACCAGACAGAAGGGCATTGCAGTAGTCAAGGTGGGAAATTGAGAGGGCATGGATGAGGAGTTTGGTGGTGACAGAGGTCAGGAAAGAGCGCATTTTGTAGATGTTATGGAGGTGGAAGTCACAGGACTTTGGGAGGTTTTGGATGTGGGGGGTGAAGGAGAGTGCGGAGTCCAGGGTGACACCCAGACAGCGGGCTTGAGAGGTAGGGCAAATGGTAGTGTGGTTAACAGTGACATTCACATCTGGGAGGGTCAGTGAGGGCTGGGTTGGGAAGATCATAAATTCCGTTTTGTCCAGGTTTAGTTTCAGGAACCTAGCGTACATCCAGGAGGAGATGGCTGATAGGCAGGAGGAGACCTTGTTCATGGTAGTGGTGAATAGGTCAGGGGTGTGGAGGTAGATCTGGGTGTCATCTACAAACAGACAATAGTTAAAACCTATGGAGGAGATAACCTTGCCAATGGAGGACGTGTATAGGGAGAACAGTAGGGGCCAAGGACCAAGCCTTGGGGGACTCCCACCGAGAGGTGGTTATGGGTGTATGAGGACTCATTGAAGGAGGTCGTAAAGTAGTGGTTGGAGAGGTAGGGTGAGAGCCAGGCCAGGGCGAGGTTATGAATGCCCATGGACTGGAGGGACTGGAGGAGTAGGGGTGGTCCACTGTGTCAAAAGCTGCTGAAAGGTCAAGCAGTAGGAGAATTAAGTATTTGCCTTCAGCTTTAGCTAAGATGAGGTCATTGACCACGTTGGTAAGAGCTGTTTCAGTTGAGTGGGCAGGCCGAAATCCAGATTGCAGTGGGTCTAGCAGGAAGTTGGCATGAATGTACTGGGTCAGGCATTTGTGAACCAGACGCTCAAGGAGTTTTGAGGCAAAGTGGAGGAGGGAGCTAGGGCGGTAATTGGAGGGTAGTGAAGGGTCAAGGGAGGGTTTCTTGAGCAGGGGTAGTACAGTGGCCTGCTTGAAGTCTGAAGGGAAGGTGCCTGTCGATAGGGAGAGGTTAAACAGGGCAGTGAGGACTAAGGCCAAATCCAGGAAGTGAGAATGAAGTAAGCCAGAAGGGATGGGGTCAAGGCGGGAGTTAGTGGTATGGGAAGTCTGCAGTAGGTGGTTGACTTCCTCAATGGTAGTAGGACGAAGGAGGTGAGGGGAGGATAGTGTGGAGGAGGAGCTGGATGGGAGGGGGTGGGAGGTGAGGATTGAAGGCTGGATATTTCCTAACGAATGGAGACAATTTTGTTGGTGAAATGGGTGGCTAAAATCCATGGCAGAGATGGAGGAAATGGAGGGTTGGGGGTGGGGGGTTGGTTTAAGCATCGAGCTGAGCGTGGCAAAGATATGCTGGGGGTTGGAAGCTTGTGCTTCAATGAGCTTGATGAATTATTCCTGCTTTGCATTGCTCTGGTAATCCTGGTTAAGTCTAGTTTTCCTCCATTTCCGTTCAGTGGCACGTGTTACCCTCTGGAGTTTGCGAGTATGGGTGGTGCGCCGGGTCTGGGAGTTAGGGGGGCGGTTGTGGTGGAATATTGGGGTAGCATCTTCCGCTAGGGCCGATGAGAGAGTTTGACGATACTGAGCTGCAGCAAGATTAGGACAGATTTGCAGGTACATCATGTGTTTATTTTAAATAATTGTACTCGGTTAAGAGATGGTAGATTGTAATTCAATCACCAAAATACTAGTGGCCTTGTGGACTAACCCTTTAAATTTGTTCATGTTTGTGCTATTAGACTGCTGGGGGGGTAAGACTTTCAGTTTATTTTCTCATTGCCTTATGAAGTCTATAACAAAATACACACAGTAGCCTTTATTTCACCTTTAGTTAAAGAAGTTCAGCTTAAACTTATTTTAATACTGTGCCGTCCTCAGCTCGCTTGTGTCCTAGAAGCTCAGGCACTGCCCTTTTGTCTCCTTGCTGGAAGGGATAACATTCTGTATTTGGAGCAATCATTATGCATGCAGCAAGACCTTCTGCAACATTTTGAGATGAGACAAAAGCTGCTAACTGGTACAAAATAATGTTTGATCAATAGACCCTTTGTTGTCATAAAACTGTCTTGGTCTGTGGGCACCGGCCTACGCTCTGCTTTTCTTGGGGGGATTGCATTCGTTCATTCTTAACTCTGGTAAACATTTGACTTTATTTATCAGTTAAGGGCTGTTAAGTATAATATAGACGTTTTGTAACAGTGAAAAATCAAATCGATGTATAGATTGAACTGTGTTCATTTTAAGACTGCTGGGATTATAGAAAGTTTTCCCTTTTTCTAGAAGAAAATCATCAAGGAGCATAGAGAGAAAAACCAGGCTTTAGTGAAAATGAGGCCAAATTCCTTAACTTTACAATAAGTAGGTACACAGTGGAAGTATCGCTGCTCTTTACAGTCAGTTTAGTTAAAGCAATACTGTACTTTATAATAGGTTCACTAGAAGCATCTTTGCACTTTTCATTTGGTGCATCAGTATAATTTACTGTATAATGAAGATGTTCCTGCACAACTTTAGTTGAGGCATGGATCCATATGCAATTCACTTTTTCACCTGAGTTTTCACCAAGGTGATATTTTTACAACTTAAAATAAAATGACTTTTAAGCCCGCAGGAAGCTAACTAATACTCAAAATAATTTTTATAGTAATTTTTGACCTACTTTTTGGTACTTCACTTTTCATTTTGAAGTGCTAAAAATTATATTGAAGATGAAAAATTATCTCCTAGGAGAAAACTCAGGTGAAAAAGTGAATTGCATATGGCCCATTGTATTTTAGAGCCTGTATAATAGAGGCATCGTACTTTACAGTGAGTTTAGTGGAGGCATTGCTGTACAGCGTGTCGGTTATCCGGCACTGACGGGGAATGGCTGATGCTGTGTAGTTTCTGGTTGCTCAAGACTCAATGTTAAAAATAGGCCAAGCTAATACAGCACTATATCCCACTCTATATACATACAAATAACTCTGTATTAAACGTTAAAATACAGTAATTGAAAGTATTTTGACTTGGGTGGGAGGTAGAACCCAGTCTGTAAGCACAGCAGAGCCTACAGCTCAGAAGTTGGCCTTTACCACTGTGAGTACTGCTGGTGATTTGTGCTGCTTTGTTGAGACTGCTGGTGAGTTGAGGTCTGGATAACCAGGACTCTACTTAACAATAAGTTTAGTGTCATGCACAGTTTAATGCTGGCATTATTGTACTTTATTGTAAATTTAGGGGAGGGATCCTTGTACTGCAGAGTACATTTAGTGTTGTACTTTTCAATACATTAAGGGCAGGCATTACAGGGCTCTATAGTAGATTAATTGGATGCATTATTGTACTCGCCAGTTAAGCTGGCCATACACTGGCCCGATTTGCCGCCGTTTCGACAGCAGATTCGATCACTGGGATCGAAACTGTTGCCAATCGTTCGCGGTACACGCCGAATTTCGATCCATTTCGTACGATCCCGTCGATTGCTCCGTGCGGAAAATTACCGTCGATCGCCCGCAGGTAGGGAGCGCGGCGCTAGCGGCGTTCGAGTGCCCGACGACTGACGCAATAGAGCGGCAATACATTACCTGCTCCGCCGGCGCGACTACCCCCGGTCACCGCTGCTCTGTTTCCGCGCTAGTCTCCGGCATGCTTCAGTTCCTACTGCCTGGCAGGAAGTTTAAACAGTAGAGGGCGCTCTACTGTTTAAACTTCCTGTCGGGCAGGAAGAAGTAAAGCATGCCGGACCTGGAGACCAGAGCGGAGACGGAGCAGCGGCGACCGGGAGCAGTCGCACCAGCGGAGCAGGTAATGTATGCGGGCGGGGGGATCGGCGGCAGCACCACCACCACAACAGATTGTGAACGGTTTCAGGCTGAAATCGGTTCATAATCTGTTTGCAGTAAAGGTAGCCATACAATCCCTCTCTGATCAGATTCGATCAGAGAGGGATCTATCTGTTGGTCGAATCTGATGGCACATCGACCAGTGTATGGCTACCTTTAGTTTAGTGAGAGCATCACTGTAAACTCCATGGCAGTAGTTGACTCAGCGGACAGTGGGACCCTCTGTAGATCTGACTTGGACCTCCCGGTGTTCTCTTCCTGGTGTAATTATTCCAAAATCCTTCATTGTTGATGTCCTGGTATAGTCAGGTCCTGACCCCACTAATGTAGCTTCTTCCTCAGGCTCTTTGAAATGTACTTGCATAATGTCTCATAATATCAAATGCAACCATAATGTCTTCCCTGTACCCCATATAATACCACCATTATGTCACCTAAAACAAATACCTCCATCAGCGCTTTTCTAAAACATCTGCATAGATTAGGGAAACAATCATCAATTCAATAAATGTAAACATAATCAGACACTATTATTGCACTCTGTTCTTTCTTGAAATTAATTTGAAGACACTTTTACAGAAAGTTCGGTGGAAAAATCCTGACGTATTTCATGGCCAGCAGCCAACTCCCTCAGAGACTTATGAACAAATAGGCTAAGTATTGCCCAATAATTCAGCCAGGTCATTGTCAATAAGACCAAGTGAGACAAATCTACAAGCATAAGAGGAAAAATACCACTACCAGTTTTCCTTCTTTAGGTTTAGTGTGCAGTTGAAAAGGAAATGACATGCACTGCTGTAGCTCACCAGATTGTTGTTTAACCACTTAAAGGAGTTATCAGCCAAAATATAAAAAATGAGCTTTACTCACCTGGGGCTTTCTCCAGCCCCATGCAGCCGACTGTCTTACGCTGACCGCTCTGCTCTCCGCCGCCGTTCCGGTCTCCGCGCACGGTGCTGAGGCTGACCCCGAGGTCGTCCTTACTGTGCCTGCACGAACCACCGCTGTCAATCAAGCCCACGATGTATGCTGCAAAGCTCATTTTTTATATTTTGGCTGACAGATTATTCTGTTGGTGGGCTCTGATCGCTGCTGCAGTCAGTGATTTTTATTTTTTATTACGGTAATTTAATTGTCTTTTTTTTAATAATAAGAATGACGATTTTTTTTTCTGTCTCAGTTTGTGGACAGTTTGTTTGTCTGCTTGAAGGGGTAGGTCCACCACTACCTCCTCTTTATTTATGTTTTTAAAACATGTTAGTGCATTTTATTCTTTTGGCGCCTTTGTTCCCTTCATACAATACAATGTAAATAGATGGCGGTTTCGCCATCTAACAGTCTCCTAGTGGCGATCGCCGATGGGAGACTGATGGCGAAGCAGAGCGGTGATACATGTGCAGAGAATTCCAGAGCCATTACAAAATATACCTGGTCACCTAGAATGCTCTGGGTGTGATAATTATGTATACCTAATCAGCTTAGGCTAAGTATCACTGGGAGGGCGGAATTACAGCAATATATAGCTATAGGAAGTGTTTCTGCTGAAACTGAACAGGAAAATTACCATACAAGTGGGTATCCTGAATGATTTACTGCATTATAGTATATGTCGTTACCGTGCCTCTTTAATCCAGATCATATTTGTGATGCATTTCCAGCGCAGTAAAGAAGGTCCTGGGGGTGACACCATCTGCACTAGTGGCTGTTACACATGGCTTCATGCTTGCTCACTGTGCTCCAGGAGCTCAGGGACACTGTGACCAAGCTTGGAGTCAAGTGAAACAGCTGCTAGTGCAGCCAGTGTCACCCCCATTACCCACCAGATGCTGGATTGCATTCTTTATTGCCCTGGAATTATGTCACAAACATATTCTGGATTAAACTAGAATGTGGTGAGCTACATCTGTGCCTGTGCTTTTCTCTTCAAATGTGTGTTTGGATGGAGCACATACACATTAGTAAGGGAGGTTGGTTCACCTGTGTCATGACAGACACAGTCCTACTTCCAGTAGATAAGAGACCAGCATACCTGATACCCCTAACGTCTATGTGGAACGGGTACATTATATAGGTTGTCCTACTTTTCAAAGCTCACAGATTCAAAGTATGCTTGAAATAAAAAAGTGCTATGCTGCTACATTGTAGTTCACAGCTTACAGAATGTTTTGTGTAACAGAGGTGTGTCTAGTGGACAGGTTCTGTGTCGACAAGATGAGATGATGTAACCCTGGCCATGTCCATGCTTATAACGCTTTGGCAGGCTCAGTCTTCTCTTGTGAGTATTTGTGCCCTGAGTCATTTATCCCATGAGTAAACCTCAGTGTAAACCAGCTTTAATTGCATGTTTCTACATTCACATGTTTAAGCCACTTGAAGTGGAAGAAGAGAGTGAAAGACTAATGTACCTGTGTAGATAAATTTAGCATTTTGTAATTAACATACAGTACTTCATAAATAAAGATATGCCAGCTTTTTGTGGAAAATTATGTTCAGGTCATAGTTACATAGTTATTTTGGTTGAAAAAAGACATACGTCCATCGAGTTCAACCAGTATAAAGTACAACACCAGCCTGCTCCCTCACATATCCCTGTTGATCCAGAGGAAGGCGAAAAAACCCTTACAAGGCATGGTCCAATTAGCCCCTAAAGGGAAAAATTCCTTCCCGACTCCAGATGGCAATCAGATAAAATCCCTGGATCAACATCATTAGGCATTACCTAGTAATTGTAGCCATGGATGTCTTTCAACGCAAGGAAAACATCTAAGCCCCCTTTAAATGCAGGTATAGAGTTTGCCATAACGCCTTCCTGTGGCAATGCATTCCACATCTTAATCACTCTTACTGTAAAGAACCCTTTCCTAAATAAATGGCTAAAACGTTTTTCCTCCATGCGCAGATCATGTCCTCTAGTCCTTTGAGAAGGCCTAGGGACAAAAAGCTCATCCGCCAAGCTATTATATTGCCCTCTGATGTATTTATACATGTTAATTAGATCCCCTCTAAGGCGTCTTTTCTCTAGACTAAATAAACCCAGTTTATCTAACCTTTCTTGATAAGTGAGACCTTCCATCCCACGTATCAATTTTGTTGCTCGTCTCTACACCTGCTCTAAAACTGCAATATCTTTTTTGTAATGTGGTGCCCAGAACTGAATTTCATATTCCAGATGTGGCCTTACTAGAGAGTTAAACAGGGGCAATATTATGCTAGCATCTCGAGTTTTTATTTCCCTTTTAATGCATCCCAAAATTTTGTTAGCTTTAGCTGCAGCTGCTTGGCATTGAGTACGATTATTTAACTTGTTGTCAATGAGTACTCCTAAGTCCTTCTCCAAGTTTGATGTCCCCAACTGTATCCCATTTATTGTGTATGGTGCTAGACCATTAGTATGTCCAAAATGCATGACTTTACATTTGTCAACATTGAATTTCATCTGCCATGTATATGCCCATATAGCCATCCTATCCAGATCCTGTTGCAATATGACACTATCTTCCTGAGAGTTGATGATTCTGCACAATTTTGTATCATCTGCAAAAATAGCAACATTGCTCACTACTGCATCTACTAGGTCATTAATAAATAAATTGAAGAGCACTGGACCCAGAACAGACCCCTGTAGGACCCCACTGCTAACAGTCTCCCATTTTGAGTACGATCCATTGACCACAACTCTTTGTTTTCTGTCCATTAGCCAGTTCCCTATCCATGAACACAGACTCTTCCCCAGTCCTTGCATCCTCAACTTTTGCACCAGACTTTTGTGGGGAACAGTGTCGAAGGCCTTTGCAAAGTCCAAGTATATCACATCTACAGCATTCCCAATATCCATATTAGCATTCACTACCTCATAAAAGCTGAGCATGTTAGTCAAACAGGACCTGTCTTTAGTAAACCCATGTTGATGCTGAGAAATAAGATTATTTTCTACTATGAAGTCATGTATAGTATCTCTTAGTAACCCCTCAAATAGTTTGCATGCAACTGATGTTAAGCTTACAGGTCTATAATTTCCTGGATCTGATTTTTTGCCCTTCTTAAATAATGGGAAAACGTGGGCTGTACGCCAATCCACTGGGACTCTGCCAGTTGCAAGAGAGTCACAAAAGATAAGATAAAGGGGTTTATCTATAACTGAACTTAATTCCCTTAGGACCCGAGGATGCATGCCATCCGGGCCAGGTGCCTTGTCTATTTTTAAAGTTACTTTTTGTTTTTGCTATAATTTTGGAAAGTTGTAACTTTTCACATGCTTTCTAGAGTCACCTAAATAAAAGCCTTGCAAACTTTGTTTCTTTATACGCAGGCTTACCCAGCAAGCTCATGGTGAACCAGAACTCCTAGGAGTGTGTAAGGGGTTAAAAGGGATCAAAAAGCCTCCTTACTAAAATGCTATACAAATCAGAATTTTGCCTTCTTAAAACAGAAGGTACTGTATTTGCGATTATTCAGGTTGGAGTGAGCATTTGAGGTGTTCCACAGTGCATCACTGCTGAATATGTTGTTGTCCCTGATGGCTAAACACACCTCCGGAACCTCTGGAATGCTGTCATTTCAAAGCTGATGCTAAGTGTCAGAAATTGACTTGGAGATCACATAAGATCACATAACTATTGCCTGAGGCATAGGCCGCACTATGATAGATGCACAGCATTGCATTCACATTGGATCCTCTCCATCCAATTGCTGCACACCTTTCCTGCTTTGTCCCCTGCTGCCTCGGCCCCCCCGGTGTCACTACTTGCTTTGCCTCCTGGCATTAGGTCTTAGGTATTAGGACTTGTGGAGTGGAGAGGGAGGTTAGTGATTTAGGCATTCGGAGGGAGGTTGGTGGTTTAAGCATGGAGAGCAATGTTAGTAGTATTAGGAAAGAGGAGTGTGAAGATATTACCAATTTTCAAACTAATCTCTGGTGCTCAAGTTCACAATACTAAATTAACCGTTTATATTTGCAGTAGTGCATGTGTTTGTTAGTGAATAAGATTCATGAAGCATATGGGTTTACCAGATAGTCAGGAAGAGACTGAACTGTTCACCTCTACTCTAAATGTATATTTAGAGAAGCAGCATTCAAATTAAATGTGAGTTTGTCAACAAAATAACTTCACAAATAATGTGAAGGTCTTGTTTGATGTGGCAACGAGGGATCATAGAACACTCAGATTAAAGGAATCCTGTGAGAAAAAAAATCCCCCAAAGGGGTCTCCTCATTAGAGGGAAGCGTCTGGATTCTCCAGAAGCTTCCCCCATCCTCTGCTGGGCCGTTCCTCCTCCGCTGTATCCATCACAATCCCATCAACATGGGCTCGTCAATGGCTTATGCATGCGTAGTAACACAGACCTGATTGGGCTTTGGCGAAAAAAGCGTGAGTTGTCTCCCTGGTAGCACAGACCCGATCAGGCTTGGCTTTTTTGGAAGAAGCCAGAGCATGTCCGTGCTACTGCGCAGGTGCAGTGCGGTCGTGCACCCACCAGCTTAGGGGTTGAATGGCCTGGCGGAGAAGGACTGGGGAAGTATCTAACTTTTTACTTTTTGAATCTCACAGGTTTACTTTAAAGTAATGAATAAAATATCTTGATCACGGGTGCAGTCCCTATGGGCCAGTTCACACTCAGCGCTTGGAGCGCCGCTTGCCTGCGATTACGCTTGGCTCCGCAATCGCGATTTGCGGCCAAAATGTCATGATTCATCGTTATTTGCGCTTGTGATTCCCGTTCAATAGAATGAGAATCACAGCGCAGTGGTCCCCGAAACGCTGCATGCAGTGCATTTGCGACTCATCGAAATCGCAAACGCTGCTGTGTGAATATATCCATAGAGATACATTAGTAGCAGCGCTTTGCTGATCGCCGGCAATCAGCAAAGTGCTGAAAAATCACCCCGTGTGAACCAGCCCTAACAGAGCTGACACTGAGCTTCAAAGTGATTTTCATACAAAGAAATTAAGCTCAATGGAGCAAACTGTTTAATCAGTAAGGTATAATTATATTAAATGTAGATGATTCAGATAACTCACATAATTCTGATTAAATCAAATCAGAAAAAGTAATTGGCCTTAAAGCAGAATATAACCCTGCATTTCAACATTGCTCTAAAACATTATTTACAGCATATTATATGCAAAAAGCATTTTTTTTACTAGACCAGCATTGGAAGGGTTAAACACAGAGGTTTAAAGTTCCGTGGAGAGATATGCAGAAGTTCAGATTGTTACATTCTATTTAGTTATATGTATCTATTGAGAAATGGTACACACTCTTTGGCTGTCCTCCAACTCCTTCTCAGTCAGAGAGAGTGAGTCACATTCAACACTTAGATACATTTATGTAAGCAAAATGTATCTATGTCAGCTTCGGATGCGTCTGCAGAAATCTCCAGGAACTTTAAAGCACTGTGTAACCCTTCCAATGCTGGTCTAGTAAAAAAAAAATGCTGGTTGCATATAATATACTGTAAATAATGTTTTAGAGCAAAGTTGAAATGCAGGGTTATATTCCGCTTTAAGTTACTTTTTTTTAAGTCCTGAACACTTCATAAGTCAATTGGATTCCTCCCCAAAAAATGGATACACACATACACACGCTAGTTGGCTGAGGCGCTGATAACTCATTAGAAATCCAACCGGCCCCCATGAGAACTCCCTCAATGAAGAAATCAAAACACAAACACCTGTTTGCTCCAGTACTAATAGAACTGGCTCAAATGGCCTTTCCTATATCGATATGACAATAATTTAGTATACACAAAAAGTACCATATATTATTATCTAATACCATTCTTCTATAAAAGCATTTAGTCATAAAAAACATTCCTGTCTACTTTGAACCAGTATATCTGCATTAAATGGTTAATTAAGACTTGCTCGTGTATTTTCTTTTTATTACCGACGTACTATTTTGTTGCATCTTATTGATAAGTAAATAAATGCTTGTTAAACGCTCAACTTTTAGTTCCATCTAGCTATATAACTGCTGATGTTTTGGAATGCACTTTAAAGCATGTCAGAGGCAGAAGCGTTGGTGAAGTGATTTATCATAGCTGCACAAAAGATTAGATTATTTCTGGCAAGGTACATTACTCGGTATACATGTTAAGAAGGTTGTCTGACAAACAGGAATGTACTTTCTAAAGAGCATTAGGAGAGGAATTTTGCCACTTATCATGGAAGGACTGAGGTAATGTGATACCGCCCTTCCTTGCAGGAGGATGTGGCAGTCTCATGGACGTTTGCCACTCAAGACCTTCACAAAGCACAATGTTGTGACTGCCAGGACATGCCCAGGATGGAATGGAACGCTTGTGTATGTAGAACAATCACATAAACTGACTTTTTTTAATGTCTCAGTTCAGATAAGGCTTTGCTATCCACTGTGTTGGTTTTGTTTGTGTTTGCTTCATTTAAAGGGATTATGAAGGCCATATATGGGCATATTTCATCCAAATTGACAGGGGTCTGAGGTTTGCCTCATTCACCCATCATACGCTGCCTTTTCCTTGCAACTGATGTATAGATATAGGCATAAATGCATTTGAAGTCTTGGTCTTTTTTCTGCAAAAAGGGTCGAGTGAGAATTCTGTCACAGTGATTTTCTAGTTCAAAGTGATGTCCGCTCTACCTTTTGCTAGGAACAGGGCTGGAACCAGGTGCCTCAAACCCCAATAGACAAATGTTGGAAGAAGTGGAGTTCCGCTCAATGTTCCGCACAGAATTGTAGCCTTTATTGAACACCAATAATGGTAAAAATAGTAGAAAACACAGCACTACATGTTCACTGACATGTTTCGGACGAACACTGGTCCTTAATCATACTATGATTAAGGACCAGTGTGCGTCCGAAACATGTCAGTGAACATGTATTGCTGTGTTTTCTACTATTTTTACCATTATTAGTGTTCAATAAAGGCTACAATTCTGTGTGGAACATTGAGCGGAACTCCACTTCTTCCAACAGTGATTTTCTAGCTTGTCAATTCAAGGAATTTGATGCGCAGTACTTAAAAGTACCATTTTACTATTAAATACCCTCTCTAGCCAAAAATATTATTTTAATTCTCAATAGTGTAGGGTGGGGTTAGAATTTCTTGTGTGCCTTTATTACTGTTTGGGTTCCAGGTAAGAACGTTTTTTTACTCCAATATAGAAACGATCAGCTATAACAAAGTAATTTTTGATAGAGTAACATGAAATTATGTGTATAAATATATCTGAATATCTGATTCTATTATAGGTATTACCGGGGCCTACCTCCATATGTGTGAGGTTAGTTATCCTATCCCACACGTCCTGAGGGAGGAGGTGAGCCCCTTATTCACACTCTTCAGCTCCAAATTCCCTGGGGGAATTAGAAATAGAAGAGGACTAGGAGAGGGTTGACCATTTTCTTTATAAAATGTAATTTCAGTTAAAACAATTTTTTTGCAACAAAAATAAAACTGGAGGATATTTTATAAACAAAATGTTTAAAATACATCCCTACTTATGAAAATGGCATTTAGCAGGCAAGCACTGTGCCATTGTCAGTGGGAGTAATTTAGTTGCTGTAGTTACTGAATTTCTGACGGATGTGCCAGTTATGCACATGGCTGGTTTTTGCTTTTCAAATTTCTGAACACCAGTTTTTGGCATTCAAACCATGACTTTACTTTGGTGTATCATCCTTCCTGTGTCATAGGCTTTTATTTTCTACATTCTCATTTCAGTCGCACTCCTACTTCCATCTTGATTTGTGCCCAAGATTGATTTCTTTTTCAGATTTAGATTTCATTTTTACACACTCCAATGAGTTCTGGGTCACCATGAGCTTGCTGGTTAGTCTGTACCTCTCGGTTTACAAGCCCTACTCCATAGAGCCAAATTAATCCATGCCATGCACTGATGAGGATCAAACAATCCGAAACAGTCTGTATGCATGTTGGATTATTATGGCTCTGTACAATTTAACAAGCTGACACATCATTGCATTCCAGCGGTCCTGGAGGTGTGTTTAGCTTCTAAGGGTACAATGGTTAATTTGCATATATTCAGCAGTGGTGCCTGGGAGACATCTCGAGCTCACTCCAACCTGAATTATCGCAAATTCTTTCTGTTTTAGGAAAGCAAATTTTTGTTATTTTTAAATAAAAGAAAGATAGTCATACATACCACATACCATGAGGTTGATTCACAAATCTTTTTTCTTTAAAGGTGTACTGTAGTGACATATAGTAGAATGCAGTAAATGCATTAAATTATTCTGTATATCCACTTTACAGTAATTTGTCTAGTTTCAGCATCCAAAGCACTTCCTATCTTCCTATATCTATATATACAGTGGTGTGAAAAACTATTTGCCCCCTTCCTGATTTCATATTCTTTTGCATGGTTGTTACACTTAAATGTTTCTGCTCATCAAAAACCGTTAACCATTAGTTAAAGATAACATAATTGAACATAAAATGCAGTTTTAAATGATGGTTTTTATTATTTAGTGAGAAAAAAAACTTCAAAACCTACATGGCCCTGTGTGAAAAAGAAATTGCCCCCTGAACCTAATAACTGGTTGGGCCACCCTTAGCAGCAATAACTGCAATCAAGCACATGCGATAACTTGCAACAAGTCTTTTACAACGCTCTGGAGGAATTTTGGCCCACTCATCTTTGCAGAATTGTTGTAATTCAGCTTAATTTGAGGGTTTTCTAGCATGAACTGACTTTTTAAGGTCATGCCACAACGTCTCAATAGGATTCACGTCAGGGCTTTGACTAGGCCACTCCAAAGTCTTCATTTTGTTTTTCTTCCGCCATTCAGAGGTAGATTTGCTGGTGTGTTTTGGGTCATTGTCCTGCTGCAGCACCCAAGATCGCTTCAGCTTGAGTTGACGAACAGATGGCCGGACATTCTCCTTCAGGATTTTTTGGTAGACAGTAGAATTCATGGTTCCATCTATCACAGCAAGCCTTCCAGGTCCTGAAGCAGCAAAACAACCCCAGACCATCACACTACCGCCACCATATTTTACTGTTGGTATAATGTTCTTTTGCTAAAATGCTGTGTTACTTCTACGCCAGATGTAACGGCACACGCACCTTCCAAAAAGTTCAACTTTTGTCTCGTCTGTCTACAAGGTATTTTCTCAAAAGTCTTGGCAATCATTGAGATGTTTTTTAGCAAATTTGAGACGAGCCTTAATGTTCTTTTTGCTTAAAAGTGGTTTGCGCCTTGGATATCTGCCATGCAGGCTGATTTTGCCCAGTCTCTTTCCTATGGTGGAGTCGTGAACACTGACCTTAATTGAGGCAAGTGAGGCCTGCAGTTCTTTAGATGTTGTCCTGGGGTCTTTTGTGGCCTCTCGGATGAGTTTTCTCTGCGCTCTTGGGGTAATTTTGGTCGGCCGGCCACTCCTGGGAAGGTTCATCACTGTTCCATGTTTTTGCCATTTGTGGATAATGGCTCTCACTGTGGTTCGCTGGAGTCCCAAAGCTTTAGGAATGGCTTTATAACCTTTACCAGACTGATAGATCTCAATTACAGTACTTTTGTTCTCATTTGTTCCTGAATTTCTTTGGATCTTGGCATGATGTCTAGCTTTTGAGGTGCTTTTGGTCTACTTCTCTGTGTCAGATAGCTCCTATTTAAGTGATTTTTTTTTTATTGAAACAGGTGTGGCAGTAATCAGGCCTGGGGGTAACTACAGAAATTGATCTCAGGTGTGATAAACCACAGTTAAGTACGTTTTTTAACAAGGGGGGCAATCACTTTTTCACACAGTGCCATGTAGATTTTGAGGTTTTTTTCTCACTAAATAATAAAAGCCATCATTTAAAACTGCATTTTGTGTTCAATGATGTTATCTTTGACTAATAGTTAACGGTTTTTGATGAGCAGAAACATTTAAGTGTGACAAACATGCAAAAGAAAAAGAAATCAGGAAGGGGGCAAATAGTTTTTTACACCATATTCTGGGTGACCAGGTATATTTTGCACTGGCTTTAACAACTCAGTAAACAAACATTCTGCTAAGATCACCTGACATGACCAAAGGTGTCACTGCCTGTGGTCATTTCAGAATGTAAATCGAGATGAGGATAGATTTTATGATGGGAAAACTATATAAATCCTTTTAAGAATACAGCTAGCAAAAAAAGTACTTAAAACTTGTGAGAAAATAAATATTGAACTTTTGTTAATCAGCAACAAATTATTTTGAGTGATGTTTTGCTTAGAGAGTGGTGATATTTTGCAGGTAAGATGAGAAATAATTAAAGGATACCCGAACTGAAATTTGACATGATGAGATAGACATGTGTATGTACAGTGCCTAGCCCACAAATACCTATGCTGTGTTCCTTTTTTTCCTTTCTCTGCCTGAAAGAGTTAAATATCAGGTATGTAAGTGGCTGACTCAGTCCTGACTCAGACAGGAAGTGACTACAGTGTGACCCTCACTGATAAGAAATTCCTCTTTTATACCTCTTTCTTGCTCTCAGAAGCCATTTTCTGCTAGGAAAGTGTTTTATAGTTGGAATTTTTTATCAGTGAGGGTCACACTGTAGTCACTTCCTGTCTGAGTCAAGACTGAGTCAGCCACTTGCATACCTTATATTTAACTATTTCAGGCAGAGAAAGAAAAAAAGGAACACCACATAGTCATTTGTGTGCTAGGCACTGTACATACACATGTCTATCTCATCATGTCACAGTTCAGTTGTGGTATCCTTTAAGAAGAGATAATTCATGATAAACATTTTGTGAATCAACCCTGTATGAGGCATTAACATTTGTATAGAATTGTATGGGCATTGTAATAATAATAATGAATAATAATTGCAGTATTTGTATAGCGCCTTTCTCCTGTCGGACTCAAAGCGCTTGTGAGGCAGCCACTAGAGCGCACTCAGTAGGCAGTGTTAAGGAGACTTGCCCAAGAAACTCCTTACTGAATAGGTGCTGGCTTAACAGGCAGAGCCAAAATTTGAACCCAGGTCTCCTGTATCAGAGGCAGAGCCCTTAACCATTACACTTACACTTAACCATTACACCAGCCATTGTAGTTCCCTGTTGTGAACGATCCCTGGGTTGCACTTTTCCATAAGCCCTCACAGTTGTGCAATAAGTTCCAAAACATCTTTGTCAGCCAGGTGTGGAAATGCTGTTCAGGCTTTGTTTGCGCCCTTTTGGAAGGCTCCCCCTCCACCATGCCCGGCCCGCTCCTCTTAAAGTGAACCTCCGGATTAAAAATCTACTCAGCAGAACTGAAAAGGCTTGGTGTTTCTTTAACAGTTTCACAGCATCAGAACTTTGTTTTTCTTACCAAAGCATCATTTTTAGCTGCATTTTTAGCTAAGCTCCACCCATCAAAGAAAACTGCCCGGGCTTTTTTCCCTGATGCTGTGCAAAGCATGATGAGATTTCCTATGTTGTTGTTCACGTTGCCTAGCAACTGGGAGGGGTGATCAGCACACAGGACAGTTTGAACTGTGTCTCATGCTCCCTGTCTTCTCCTTTCAACCAAAAAGATGGCTGCCTACATGAGATCAAACATTTGCCTGTTCTTTTAAAACAGGGTGGGTAAGAGATTATATTACCTATCTATTTTAATTAACATAACTAATGTAACTTAATGACAGTATGTTTGTTTAGGCTGAAGTTCCTCTTTAAGTAAGGGTCATTTATTTTGTATCATGAAAAAGTTAATGCACCCCGTCCCCTAGTTCCCCCACCCCCGAGGTTCAGTTTATGCTGGTTTATCATACCTTTTATTTACCTATGCTCAGTCTATGAACCAACTAGAGGTGGAAATCGACCAAAACGACAAGATCAGGCAACCACAGTGTGGCATCGATACCCTGCAGGTCTGATCACAATGTTCTAATGTGCCAGAAATCAATGCCACAATGTGGTCATCCGGTGTTTTCAGCATGCCAGATCGATCGTTTAGAACCATTTCAGCCAGAAATCAATTGAAATGACGACAAGGGTGACCATTGCAGCATCGATCTCTGTGGGATATCAATGCTGCAAATTGAGTAATGTATGGGCCTCTTTATTGCCACTTTTAAAGAGACACTGAAGTGAAAAAAAAGTATGATATAATGATTGGTATGTGTAGTACAGCTAAGCTAAGAAATAAAACATTAGGAGACATAAGTCTAATATTGTTTCTAGCACAGGTAGAGTTAAGAAACTCCAGTTGTTCTCTATGCAAAAGAGCCATTGAGCTCCACAACTTTCAAAGTCGCAGAGAGCTCTGTCTTCTGAAGCTTATTATCTCAACTGTCAGTCATTGTATTGTTTTTTCTTTTTGCAGAGGACAGGTCAAAAGTTCACTGGCCTGCTCTGTAAAATCATTTAGAATGCTGAGTAGTGTGTAAACTGCAAATATTAGAAAATGATGCAAAGTTATAAAAAAACAACTATATAACTGAAAATAAAAATATTAGACTATTTTCTTTGCTTCTGATGTTCTAGTAATTATCTATACTACACAACCAATTCATTATATCATATATATTTTTTTGCTTCAGTGTCTCTTTAAGGTTGCCACACACCATACAATTTTTCAATTTATTTTCAATTCAAGACTTACAATCAATTTTTCTGATTGATTGCAAAATTTCAAAAATCTAATCAATGTATCACACGTGGTGAATTGTTCCCAATTATGAAATTTTTTTTATTAAAAATGCTAAAAAAAGTCTTGGATCTATACATCAATAAATTGTCTACCCTACACTATTCAATTTTCACAAAAAATATTAGAAAAATCCACCTCTCCCAATCTTTGTTTATCGGAAAAAATGGGAAATGATTGATTGCCTATATGAATATATATTATATATGTATGGTGCCCATTAACAGTACAATTTTCCCTTCATATTTGATCTTTCACCACATTTTTTATGGTCGAATTGTATAGAAAAATGCGGCATTTGTAGCGCAAATCAATGCGATACGATTCTTTGGACGATTGAAAAAGGAAAAATTATCGATCCGAAAGTTGGATTTTAAGATCGCATCAGAATGTAAAACCTTCTTAAATCGTTCTGTGAATTGGAACAATCGATAATTGCCTTCCAATTAGTTACAATCATTCAAATCACTTCATAAGATCGCATCCAATGAAAAAATTGTACAGTTAATGTGCACCTTAAGGTTCGGTGCACACTGCAAATCTGATTTGCGATTCCGATTCTGCTTTTCAAAATCCGATTCCAATTTTCCCTGAATGCTATCAACAGAAAAAGGCAGCATGCAGTAAGGAAAAAAATTCGGAAACCGGAATCGCATGTTAAAAATCGCAATCGGAATTGCATGAAGTGTGCACGGAGGTTCATAGTGATCTGCAAAGATTTTTTATGTGAATTTCTGTCAGTCTCGGTGAAGCTTGAAGCTACAAGAATGACAGTTAACTAACTGAGTAAAAAAATCCCCAAGACATTCAAGTTGGAAGTTTAGGTGAATTTATTGCTATGACATACCGGTAATATCAGAGAACTTGACAGTCAGACAGATAGACCTGGAGGCTACAGGGAAATATCACTGTGAGTTATGTGTAATTATGTATTTTTTTGTACCTGATGTGGCCATTGTAAAGAGAACTCCTCTTCCTAGCTCTGTGAAAAAGCTCTGATCACATAAAACACAGCTTTTAAAAGTATATTGGGGAGGGATCACTTTGTGTCTGCAGGACAGTTTGCCGTGTGATATGTGCGTTCTTGTGTGTATTAATACACATTTTTATAGCAGCCAGTGATTGTATGAGGAAATACATGCATTGTCTAAAAAAAAGTAGTTCAGTGTAACGATTGGTGTAGCACACAGAGGTCTGATTATTGGGTGATCTTCAGAATCACCAACAATACAGACTCTATACCTGATTATGTGGTGATCTGCAGTATCACCAATAATGCAAGTATAGAAGGCAGAGAAACAGAGGTGTAAAGTGTTTGGTGCAACAGTAGATTAATTGGATAGATCTCACCAGAGAAGCTGGTGAGTACTATCTGAAACAACAGTGCTAGACCTCACCAGGGGAGCTGGTGGGTACTAGCTGCAACAATAGTGCTAGCCCTCACCAGGGGAGCTGGTGGGTACTAGCTGCAACAATAGTGCTAGCCCTCACCAGGGGAGCTGGTGGGTACTAGCTGCAACAACAGGAGTATAAATAATAGGTCTTTACCAGAGAAGCTGGTAAAGTACTAACAACAAGAGTAACAACAAAGTTTGGCTAAACCTTACCAGAGGAGCTAGTTAGGTACTAACAGCACAAGCGACTGAATAGTTTAACTAGACCTTACCAGAGGAGCTGGTAAGGTACTATGAGTCACAGGAGCTGTATAACTTAAACTAACCTCACCAGAGGAGCTGGTGGGTATTTAGTCAAAAGAGCACCTCACCAGTGGCAAGGGCCCACTTGTGAGTAGAGAGGTCAGACAGGCAAGGTTTGGCAACTGAGAGGCAATTACAGTACAGAAACGTGAGGCAGAAGAATAGTGAATTATAAGGCAGAGGTTCAGCAACTAAGGTCAGATAGGCAGAAGTACAGAATCGATAAGCAATAGCAAGGTCAGAGTATAGCCAGAATCATACACAGGTAATCAGTAATACAATATAACAATAGTCCTAGTCTTGTGTGAAATCCCTGGTTTCCTCCCAGATCAAAGCACACCTGATACTAGTCTAAGGTCTGAGTGCTAACACGAGTGTATTCGCAACAGCAGACAAGTTGCCAATGACCAGTGAGGGCTTAAGAAGCCGAGGAGAGCTCACAGCCGCGCCCCTTACCAATCTGCCAATCCGAGCGGCGTGAGTCACCTCTGACGTCAGCCGACCGGCAGGTCAGCTGATGCGCCTTCTTCCAGCATAAAGGTCCTGACTCCGCGCGCGCCCGCGTGATACAGCGACCCTATGAGCACGAGACAGTACCGTTCCCGGCGTCCTAGATGCCGACGGAACGGATGAGGCCTGTGAGCAGGGAACAAAGGCGGCTGCGGGTATCCCCTGCATGTCCGCAGCCGCCATAGTTGCAGATGTTACATTCAGGTTGTATTATTTATTTTTTAAAATATAATGCTGAATTGCGCATGTCTCCTAAAAACGCATCAGCCCAATAGACGTAATCAGCTGTGCTGTATGATGATGAACACAAGGAAGCTGGTAATTCATCCCATAAGAGTCAGGCAGTGCCTCTCATTAGTCACTGATGACAATGGACAGAATTGCAGGTAAATGTCTGGCAGTAGAATGACTGAACTGTCATTCCAACCTGGAAAGGAGCAGCTTTTTGTCACCATAACACCAGTGTACTTTTCAAGAGTGGT
Source organism: Hyperolius riggenbachi (assembly GCF_040937935.1). NCBI lineage: Eukaryota > Metazoa > Chordata > Amphibia > Anura > Hyperoliidae > Hyperolius > Hyperolius riggenbachi. The sequence continues at coordinate 250,553,946 of NC_090651.1, forward strand.
GATAAGCTGATATATCACATGTTATACATTTCTGAGCACTTGCATACATAACACCTGGCAGTTTTATGTATGTACTCTGCGGAAAGGCTGGAAAGATGGACGTGTTATTGGAAAACACCTGTCCTCCTAACTTCTGCTTCCAGGGCTCTTTAGCAGAGTTTAAAGGGAAGCTTAAGTGGCGTGCGCCATGAGATAGACAAGTGTATGTACAGTGCCAAGCATACAAAAATATGCTGTGTTGCTTTTCTTAGAGCTTAGACAAAACAATAAATCTTCTTTTTTAAGTTTTTAAACATAACATAAAACTGTGGAATATTTAAAGGTTATTTTTAGAGGTAGGATGATAAACATCATTGTTTATTTCATAAGTTTATTTTCACTTGAAATACAAGTGTGGAAATGAACAGAATAAATATACAAGGACAGCAGAGAATGTTTAGGATGAAAAAAGTTTGACATATGATTGTGTTGGGGCTTTCTACTGCCACCAACTTTTTAAAAACTTTTAACAAACACACATTTGATGGTATTCGAGGTTGGATATTTGGGAGAGCAACATAGGCCGTGGCCTAAAGGGGAAGTTCCACATAGGAAAATGAACATAAATTTAGGTGGCTGCTGTATGTTGAATGGGACTGCTGATGAGCACGGGGGATATGCATGGAAGATGTAGGATGCAGGCATACAGGCATACATAGGAGTCAGGGTACACGAGAACACGCTGATCCAGGCAGCAGACAATACAATGTCAAAGTTCAGGCTAACATCGTACACGAGGCAATCAGAATAAACACACCCAGCAGAGTAGCTCTCAGGTGATTAAACACTAATATTGCCAAGGACACAATGTACAAGGGCAGAACTTTATTGGGACAAGGACCAGTCAGGTGGCACTATTAGTCCCAGCTGCTCATTGACATCCAATGAAACAGAGTGGCCAACTCACCACTCACTAATAAATAATTAGACAATTCCCCTCCCACTGGTAGTGGTGCCAGTGAAAGGCGTATGCAAGTCAATTAGAACTTTGGCTCATGCACACACGTGTGCATCCACCGAAGTCGGCGCACCGGCTTGGGAAGGAAGCTAGCTGTTTGGTTTGGCTTCTGGATGAGCCAGACAAGTCACTAAATGCCAGCTACATAAGTGTGTTACACATACAGTGCTGCCCATAATTATTTATACCCAATGCAAATTTTGTATTAAAGTTAATTGTATTCAACCAGCAAATAATTTTTTAATGGGAAATAACATAGGTGTCTTCCAAAAGATAATAAGACGATGTACAAGAGGCATTATTGTGGGGAAAAAAACATTCCTCAGCTTTTATTTACATTTTAGCAAAAGGTGTCCTGTCCAAAATTATTCATACCCTTTTCAATAATGAATAGAAACACCTTTATTGGCTCTTACAGCAATCAAACGCTTCTTATATAGGTATTTTTGCTCATTCATCTTAAGCAATGAGCTCCAAATCTTTCAGGTTGGACGGTCTACTTGACATCACCCTGATCTTTAGCTCTCTCCAAAGATTCTCAATTGGACAATTTGATTCTAGTCAGAACTCTGTATCTACTTATATATGTGTTTTTTTCCCTGGCATACTATGGCGAATCCTACTGCTTTAAGCATTGAGCTTCAAATCTTTCAGGTTGGATGGTCTGCTTGCCATCACCCTGATCTTTAGCTCTCTCCAAAGATTCTCAATTGGATTCTAGACAGAACTCTGTATCTACTTATATATGTGTTTTTTTCCCTGGCATAGTATGGATAATCCTACTGCTTTAAAGAGACTCCGTAACAAAAATTGCATCCTGTTTTTTATCATCCTACAAGTTCCAAAAGCTATTCCAATGTGTTCTGGCTTACTGCAGCACTTTCTGCTATCACAGTCTCTGTAATAAATCAATGTATCTTTCCCTTGTCAGACTTGTCAGCCTGTGTCTGGAAGGCTGCCAAGTTCTTCAGTGTTGTGGTTCTGCTATGAATTCCCCATTCCAGGCCCATCTATGCACACTGCCTGTGTATTATTTAGATTAGAGCAGCTTCTCTCTTCTCTCTTATCTTTTACAAGCTGGATAAATCGTCCTCTGAGCTGGCTGGGCTTTCACATACTGAAGAATTACAGACAAGGGCAAAGCTGTTTGCAGGAGAAAAAAGAGCAGCCTGAAACTTCAGTGCATGAGAACTGCAGGGAGAAAGAAACACACAAATGATCTCTTGAGATTCAAAAGGAAGGCTGTATACAGCCTGCTTGTGTATGTTTGTATTTTCTATGTGTGGACATACTGTACATCAACCTACTTCCTGTTTTGGTGGCCATTTTGTTTGTTTATAAACAAACTTTTAAAAACAGTTTTTAACCACTTTTAATGCGGCGGGGAGCGGCGAAATTGTGACAGAGGGTAATAGGAGATGTCCCCTAACGCACTGGTATGTTTACTTTTGTGCGATTTTAACAATACAGATTCTCTTTAAGCAATGAGCTCCAAATCTTTCAGGTTGGATAGTCTGCTTGCCATCACCCTGATCTTGATCTCTTTTCAAAGATTCTAAATTGGATTCTAGTCAGAACTCTGGCTGGGCCACTCAAAACATTTAAGTTGTTGTCTGCTAACCAATTCTTCACCACTTTTGCTGTGTGTATTGGGTCATTGTCATGCTGAAATGTCCCCTGGTGCCCAAGGCCAAGTTTCTCTGCAGACTGCCTGATGTTGTCATTGAGAATCCTCATGGATTGCTCTTTTTTCATGGTGCCGTGTACTGTGATTAGGTTCCCTGGTCCATTGGCTGAAAAAACACCCCAAAGCATTAGGTTCCCACTATCATGTTTGAGAGTGGGGATGGCATTCTTTGAGTTGAAGGCTTCTCCTTTTTTTACGCCAAATGAAGGAAACATCATTGTGACCAAACAATTCAATTTTTGTTTCATCTGACCATAACACAGAAGACCAGAAGTCTTCTTCTTTGTCCAGATGAGCATTTGAAAAGGCCAAGTAAGCTTTTGTGTGCCTTATCTGGCGAAGTGGCATCCTCCTTGGTCTGCATCCGTGGAACCCAGCAGTGTGCAGAGTCCGTTGGATTGTCTGCCTTGAGACATTGCCACCAGCAGAGCCCAGATTCACCAGGATGGCCTTAGTGGTGATCCTTGGATTCTTTTTTTCACAGTGGCTTGTACTTTTTAATAATACTTTGCACTGTAGCCACTGGAACTTGAAAACATTTAGAAATGGCCTTGTAACCCTTTCCTGGCTTGTGAGCAGCCACAATGCACAGCCACAGGTTCTCACTGAGCTCCTTTGTCTTAGCCATGATTGTCCACAACCCAACTGCAGAGAGCTGCTGTTTTTCACCTGTTGAGTTGATTAAAACAGCTGTTCTTAATTAATCAGGGTAATTAGGATGCTTTAGAACAGCTTGGGCTATTTGCAATGGTATAGAATTTTGGATTTTCCCACAGACTGTGACAGTTTGTGAAGGGTTTTGTAATGATCTGCTCTGCTGTTTGCACAGGCAGGCAGCTTTTCGACCATTTTTCAGGTCTGCATGCTGCAGGTCCCTGGAAAGGAGACCTGTTTTCACTCTGCAAGTTTCAGACTTGCTGTTCTGGTGAGGGATTTGCATTCACTTATCTGGTTATTGATAGCTCTGCCTCTCTTGAAGGCTTGCAGTATAAATGCCATTTCCTCCCAGAATTCCCTGCTGGTCATAAAGGTTTGGTTCTGCTGGACTTACCTTGAGTTTCAGCCCCTCTGCTAATTGTTTGCTAAATATTGTCTTAGAGTAGTTATCCTTGGGAGTGCATTAGCATTCCTTCTAGTGCAGTCAGATTGTTTATTATCTGTATTGCCTAGTTCTATCTTGTCTTATCTGTTGCGATTGCACTTTCTCCAACGGCGGCTGATAGTGAATCACTCTGTCTGTTTGGATCGCATTCGCCCTAGCGGTAGAGGCGGTGGATCCTTCTGTACTCTGTCTTGGAGTGTAAGCCAGAGCAGCGGTTGCTACTGGTTGCTCCAACTGTCTGTCTGTTGGGATTGCATTCGCCCTAGCAGTAGAGGCGGTGGATCCTTCTGTACTCTGTCCTGGAGTGTAAGCCAGAGCAGTGGTTGCTACTGGTTACTCCTTCTGTCTGTCTTGTCTTGTCCATGCGATGGTACTGTCGCCAGCGGTGGCTGACAGTGAATAATTCTGTCCTGTTCCTAGATCACATTTGCCCTAGTGTTAGAGGTGGTGGATCTCTCTTGTCTGAACCTTGGAGTTTAACCTTAGCTGAGGTTGCTACTAGTTACTCCTTCTGTCTGTCTTGTCTGGAACGAACGCTTGCTGTTGTCTGGGTGAGGCAACCGATTAGCAAGCGTTTGCGTTATCTGTTTGTTTTCATTTTCTATGTTTCATTTGTTAGTCAGGGTTGGTACGTTTTGTCGCTGTTGCGCTTAACGTGCGGTGACCGTGCATTGAACGCGCTTTGTCGCTATTGCGCTTAACGCGTCATGACCGCGTTTAGCTAGTCCTGTCTGTTCCTTCGCGTTGGATTACAGTTTGTTAATTGGTTCTGTCTTTATTCATTCAATGATCTGTCTTTACTCAGTCTTGTGTCTCTATTAGCAATCACCATTCTTGCGATTGCTTTCTCACTTTGGTCTTCGCTGTTGTATGTCAACCGTCGCCGGGTGGCGACTAGAATGGTGGACAAACATACATTTTGTCTCTGTGCTTACTCTCTCTCGAGTGGCTATCTTGCCCTGTATTGCTTCACTTTGTGCAATCTCCATCTGGCATCTGTGGTTGTACAGAGACCGTGTTCCTCTGTACTCCACAGCTCCATCTGCCGGTTGGAATACCTCTCTACAGGTGCATTTGCACCAAAGCTGGGTTCCCTTTTCCAAGCACTTGTGGAGGGTTTCCGCAGTGTCAGCGCACATGTTGTGCGCTGACCACGGAGATAATTCCACATCCGTTACAGTATGACCAGCCAAACTGAAATTCCCAGTGTAGAGGGAATTTCCGATTTGTACGATTTTGTCTCATATGGTTCTTGTACCTTTAAGAGGTTTAAAAACTAGACTCTGAAACCAAAGAGGACTTTCTTTCTGAATGTGTAAGACTTTTTCTTAACCCTGCATTTCAAATCACTGATTCGTCCACGTGGGCTCTCCAAATAGCTTATGTTCTATTGCAAGGAGATCTGTTTCAGTGGGCTTATGAGATTTTGAAAAGCAATTCTTGAAATGATAAGCCTTATCAGTTTCTTACATTAATTTTTTCTCACTGGTTTAAACTGCCTTCCTTACCACCTATTCTTGATGAGTGTGTACCTGCAAATCAATCAGCTGTTCTATCCATTCCATGCACAACCATTCAGTTTGATAATGAATGCAGGAACAGCTCCCTTGCATCTAGACAGCAGCCACTTAAAGCGGCTAAGACTAAAAGGACAAAGTCTAGGAAGGCTTCCCAGCTGAAAGATCCGTTGCCCATAGCAACTACAAATAAAAAAAAATATTTCTGTAAAGTCTGAAATTTGGAACACACTTGAATGTGATAAATCCAGAGAAACTTCTCGGTCTCAGGTTTTATTACCCCAAGCAAAAGCATATGTGGATCCTATGATAGGCAGAATTATTCAGTATATTAAAGAAGTAAGAAAATCTATGCATGTTCCTGATCCCAACCCGTATGAGTGTTACCTTGATACAGGGTTGTTTGAGCCTCCATTTGCTCCATGGGAGATTGGGGCTTTGATTGAGGAGTTTGATATTGATTGGAAGGCGTTTTGCGATTTTTGCATCGCAGAAAGCGAAGAGATTCTTAATGCTTGTATTGATTCTGTGTACACTTTGATTGAATCTGGTGAGTGTGACGAGTGTTTTGTGGATCCGGTGATTTGTGTGTGGCAGATGATTTTTTATGAATTGCACACACACCAACCAATTGACTCCAATAAAGAGACAACGTTGTCGGATGACTGTTTCTGCCTTTCTTGGGTAAAGCAAGTGAGTTTAAACTCTGTGCGATCTGATGCCTTCTTCCCAGGTGTTCCTGCAAATTGTGATCAACATGAATATGTCAGTTTTGTCAAAGATATGTGGGATCCCTTGTCAATTAAAAACAGATCTTTTTCTCCCAGTAATTCTTTAAGATCCTCCATCTATGATCCTGCTATGGGGAAAATTCCTAAACTATGCAACCTCAAGAGTAATGTTAATGTGACTAATAAAGTTCCTCATGTTGTTGTCGCAACTTCTTCTGCAAATAAATCTATGCCTCACTCTGTTCACACCTGTGAAAGCACATTGCCAGATGAAAATTGTTCCAATATTCCTGTCCTGGACTTTTTACAATTTGATCCACAGATTTCGGAGGCTTGCGCTTTAGAAGCTTCAGTTTCACAACCGAAAGCGATCTTGGATTCGCACATTTTGCATTTTTTTTTTTTTTTTATCAATAATTTTTATTGATTTTTTTAACAACAATAAACATACACCTGATTATACATGTTGCTTAATTTGTACATGCATGTGACAAAAATACAGTTACTTAGCATAAAGTAATTTAAGGAATGTTAGCCTTATCTTATAGCTGTCTATGCACTCTTGTGCAATGTTACATGCATGCATCCATAAGTTTCTTCAACCTTACTGGGATGTATGGGCAATAACCCAATTCTCACTTTCACCTAACTGTTTACAATTGGGATCTCTTGGCTCTACCTTAAATTGTTAGGTTTCTCTCATCATATAATGTGCTAAAGCTGAAGCTCCTTATTTTTGTACGTCTTTCTAGCTTCTGACTACCTTAGTTCTTTCCAGGATTGATGCTGTGATTCTCAGGCTCTCCCAATATTGGTAGCCGGAGGTCACAGCGTACTTGAGGGCCCTTCCTTCAGAGGGGGAGGGGGGGGTTGGGAAGGAGGGGGGAAGGGAGTGGATCCACATCCAATCTGACTCTGAAATACCCAGCCTAGCTACTTTGTTTGTTTATGAGGTTGGCCTCATCCAGTCAAGGGACCAGTGATCTAGGTGCAAATTTTGGTTATTGCGAAGTTTAAACAGTTTCTCCATTTGGAGGTTGAATTGGAGGGTGTTTTTTAGAAGTCTAATATTGGGTTTATCAACTTGTTTCCAGTTGGACACTATTAGTTGGCAGGCAATGCATAAGATATGGCAAATTTTGCATTCTGACTCCCCTGATTCGACATTGTTAGCCGAGTCTAAGGGTGAGACAGTGCTTTGGTTTTGCGAATCTGATACTGAGGGATCTTTGCTTTGTCCAGGGAGTATTTCTGTGAGCCTGCCCTGTACCATGAATGAAACTGTGATGTCCACTCGCACTGACATTTGTGAGTCCCTTTCTTGCTCTGAAGAGGGTGCTGACTTTCCACCCTGTACTCTGGATGAGTCAATGTTGCCTTGCATAAAATCTCCTACAGTGAGCCCAGAGGCTCGTCTAGGTATTGCAACTATTCTCACCTGTTTTTCTGCCATTTTGGAATTGCAGTCTAGTTTGACTGCTATGCAGGATTCTGCGTGCAGTGAAACTAGAGTCAGGGAGTCAGTGTTTTTTCCAGTAGATATTCCTGTGTATCCTGTTCATGAGAATGAAATTCAGTCTCAGCGTATTGTAGAACCATCCCTGGGACATCTGCCCTGTCCGCAGAATGTATTTGATGTTTTGCCCTGTAACATGGATAGTTCAGAATCCTTGATTAGTTTGTCAGAAAAGTTGGGAAATGATGCTCCTGAGGTTTTGTTTGATGTTCTGGAGGTCTCTGAGTTCCTCCCAAAGGGTGCAGAACTTTTAGGAGATGCCTCCTGCCCCCCAGGTCCTTCTGAGGTATTGCTCACTTCAGTAGGCATTGCTGTTATGCTGACTACTTTTGCAGCTCTTGTGGAGCTTCAGTCATGCGTAGTCAATGATGAGTTTTTGTTAGATACAATTACAGTCACAGAGACTTCTAAGTCTGAGTCCAAGTCTTCTTTTGAAAGACCAGTACTTGTGACCACTACTCGTGATGATTTTCTGCCCGGTCCTGGTTTTAGTCTTGTCGTGACTGACTCTGAGGTTTGCAGTTCCTTGACATGTCCAGAAGTTTCTCTTGTACTAGTGTACCCAGATGCGCTCTGTGAGCCAGAATGCCCAAGTGTGTCTCGTGTGCCAGCATGCTCAGATGCTTCCTTAGTGGAGACATGTTCTGATATTGCCTGCCTGCATGCCCAGAAATGGTTCCTGAAAGCCCAGATCTTGATGGTTATACTGGTAACCCTGAATCCGGAATTGTCATAGGTTCCATAGGGGTTCTTGATAGTTCTCCATGTGAACCGAAAGAGTATTCTGGCCTCTTGGGATCTCTGCGGAGCTTCAAAGTGTTCTGGGAGATTTTGGGAGAAACTTATCTTGGTACCCTGGATTGGATCAACAATGGCTTCTGTGTTGATAGGGACACTTCTAATGGGTATTGTGGGAGGTTTGGTATTTTTGGACGATCCCTGGAAGGTGGTGGGTATTGCTCAGAGAGTTTCTATGGGTCCTTCTCTGGTACTCACCTGATGGGTGTCACGCTGAGGCTTGTAGTACTGATGGGCATGTTTCGGTGGGTCCTGCCTCCGATGAGTTCGGTTTCGGGAGGATTGATTCTGGAATTGGGCCTTGTCGGGCTGTCCCGACCTTCATGAGTGTTCAGCCAGACTGTTTTGTTGGAAATGTCAGTTTTGAAGGATGTCTGGAAGCCGTTCCTAGAAGGGGGGTTGCTGTAATGATCTGCTCTGCTGTCTGCACAGGCAGGCAGCTTTTTGACCATTTTTCAGGTCTGCATGCTGCAGGTCCCTGGAAAGGAGACCTGTTTTCACTCTGAAAGTTTCAGACTTGCTGTTCTGGTGAGGGATTTGCATTCACTTATCTGGTTATTGATAGCTCTGCCTCTCTTGAAGGCTTGCAGTATAAATGCCATTTCCTCCCAGAATTCCCTGCTGGTCATAAAGGTTTGGTTCTGCTGGACTTACCTTGAGTTTCAGCCCCTCTGCTAATTGTTTGCTAAATATTGTCTTAGAGTAGTTATCTTTGGGAGTGCACTAGCATTCCTTCTAGTGCAGTCAGATTGTTTATTATCTGTATTGCCTAGTTCTATCTTGTCTTATCTGTTGCGATTGCACTTTCTCCAACGGCGGCTGATAGTGAATCACTCTGTCTGTTTGGATCGCATTCGCCCTAGCGGTAGAGGCGGTGGATCCTTCTGTACTCTGTCTTGGAGTGTAAGCCAGAGCAGCGGTTGCTACTGGTTGCTCCAACTGTCTGTCTGTTGGGATCGCATTCGCCCTGGCAGTAGAGGCGGTGGATCCTTCTGTACTCTGTCCTGGAGTGTAAGCCAGAGCAGTGGTTGCTACTGGTTACTCCTTCTGTCTGTCTTGTCTTGTCCGTGCGATGGTACTGTCGCCAGCGGTGGCTGACAGTGAATCATTCTGTCCTGTTCCTAGATCACATTTGCCCTAGCGTTAGAGGCGGTGGATCTCTCTTGTCTGAACCTTGGAGTTTAACCTTAGCTGCGGTTGCTACTGGTTACTCCTTCTGTCTGTCTTGTCTGGAACGAACGCTTGCTGTTGTCTGGGTGAGGCAACCGATTAGCAAGCGTTCGCGTTATCTGTTTGTTTTCATTTTCCATGTTTCATTTGTTAGTCAGGGTTGGTACGTTTTGTCGCTGTTGCGCTTAACGTTCGGTGACCGTGGCTTGAACACGCTTTGTCGCTATTGCGCTTAACATGTGGTGACCGCGTTTAGCTAGTCCTGTCTGTTCCTTCGTGTTGGATTACAGTTTGTTTATTGGTTCTGTCTTTATTCATTCAATGATCTGTCTTTACTCAGTCTTGTGTCTCTATTAGCCATCGCCATTCTTGCGATTGCTTTCTCACTTTGGTCTTCGCTGTTGTATGTCAACCGTCGCCGGGTGGCGACTAGATTGGTGGACATACATACATTTTGTCTCTGTGCTTACTCTCTCTCGAGTGGCTATCTTGCCCTGTATTGCTTCACTTTGTGCAATCTCCATCTGGCATCTGTGGTTGCACAGAGACCGTGTTCCTCTGTACTCCACAGCTCCATCTGCCGGTTGGAATACCTCTCTACAGGTGCATTTGCACCAAAGCTGGGTTCCCTTTTCCAAGCGCTTGTGGACGATTTCCGCAGTGTCAGCGCACATGTTGTGCGCTGACCACAGAAATAATTCCACATCCGTTACAGGTATGAATATGAATTTTGGACTGGACACTTTTTGCTCAAATGTAAATAAAAGCTGATTTTTTTTCCCCCACAATAATGCCTCTAGTACATCGTCTTACTATCTTTTGGGAGACGCCTATGTCATTTCCTGTCAAAAAATTACATGCTGGTTGAATAAAAGCAGGGCCAGCCTTTGCCATGAGCGACCTGTGCGGTCGCTCAGGGCACCATGCTCTCAAGGGCGCATGCGCCCTGTCGCCTCTTGCCGCCCCGCTGTCTCCCTGTGTCCTCTCCATCTATATTTAGAGCAGGACTACAAAAACATGGCCGCCGATGTCCACAAATGCAGACAAACGGTGGCCATTTTCTTGTAGTCTGCTCTAACTACAGATGGAGCGGAGGCGGGGAGAGAAGAGTGGCGTCGGCGCTGGAGCTGGATGTCAGGTGAGTCAGTCTCTGCCCGGCCCGCTGCCACATAAAGGGGGGGGTTGCCTAGGGCAAACTACCTACACTGGGAGCAAACTACCTACACTGGTGGCGAACTACCTACACTGGGGGCAAACTACCTACACTGGGGGAAAACTACCTACACTGGGGGCATACTACCTACACTGGGGGCAAACTACCTACACTGGGGGCAAACTACCTACATTGGGGGCATACTACCTACACTGGGAGGCAAACTACCTACACTGGGGGCAAACTACCTACACTGGGGGCAAACTACCTACACTGGGGGCATATTACCTACACTGGGGGCAAACTACCTACACTGGGGGCATACTACCTACACTGGGGGAAAACTACCTACACTGGAGGCAAACTACCTACACTGGGGGCATACTACCTACACTGGGGGCATACTACCTACACTGGGGGGCAAACTACCTACACTGGGGGCATATTACCTACACTGGGGGCAAACTACCTACACTGGGGGCATACTACATACACTGGGGGAAAACTACCTACACTGGGGGCAAACTACCTACACTGGGGAAAACTACCTACACTGGGGGCATACTACCTACACTGGGGGCATACTGGGGCATACTACCTACACTGGGGGCATACTACCTACACTGGGGGCATACTGGGGCATATTACCTACACTGGGGGCATACTACCTACACTGGTAGCATACTGGGCAAACTACCTACACTGGGGGCATGCTACCTACACTCGGGGCATACTACCTACACTGGGGGCATACTGGGGCATACTACCTATACTGGGGGCATACTACCTACACTGGGGGCATACTACCTACACTGAGGGCATACTGGGGCAAACTACCTACACTGGGGGCATACTACCTACACTGGGGGCATACTACCTACACTGGGGGCATACTACCTACACTGAGGGCATACTGGGGCAAACTACCTACACTGGGGGCATACTACCTACACTGGGGGCATACTGGGGCATACTACCTACACTGAGGGCAACCATGCTACTACAGTGGGGGAAACTGTACTAGCTACACTGAGGGCAGCTACGCTACCTATATGGGGCAACTATACTACCTACACTGGGGGCAACTATGCTACCTATATGGGGACAACTATGCTACTTATGGGGGGGGGGGGCAACAAAATCCAGTTCCGCTCAGGGCGCTGTGAAACCTAAGGCCGGCCCTGAATAAAAGTAACTTTATGTCAAAATTTGACAGGGGTATGCCACAATCCCTATTACACACACACCATGCTCCAGATAGCTGGTTATATACAACTGGGTCACATTAGAGTTCTCCATTCAGCATTTATCCCCCCTCTGCCCCCTCCCTGTCTTTACCTAGACTTTTGGTGTTTTCCCCTGCCCTCCCCCCAATCCCTTCCTCCTCATTTTCCTTTGTTTCCTTTTTTATTTTCGTACCTACCTTCAGGTGCTTATAACTGTGCACGGTAACTCATGCACGAACCTCGGACTTTCATACCCAATATTGATTCAGGCTATTGAACACCTTGTTACAATGCATTGTTCCTCTGTTTGTTGAAAGTAGTGCCATGGCACAATGTTACCTCATTGTCTTTTCATGACGATTCTGTTAATACACCATGTTTTGTGATTCTTACATTATAAAATCTTTCAATAAAAACTTTGAAAACAAAATTTGACAGGGATATGAATAATTATGGGCAGCACTGCATGATTGTTTCCATAACTGGTTGAAAACTAAAAGATTGGTTTATTCTAATCAGCCTGCGGCAGATTTCACTTCTAAATCTTGAACAATTTAAAGAATCATTTGTTGGATCATGAGTAAATATTATCCTGTGTATTTTAGGCCTAACATTACTGGGTCAGCAAGTGCTCTTATGAGGTACTGCACAAAACTCAGCTTAGTGTGGAAGGAAAGTTTTCCTCCTGTCAGTGCAGCCTTTTCCCAGCTGAATAACAGCAGAAGGTCCAAGTCCATTGGATTGTCTGCCTTGAGACACTGCCACCAGCAGAGCCCAGATTCACCAGGATGGCCTTGGTGGTGATCCTTGGATTCTTTTTCACCTCTCTCACTATCCTCCTGGCCAGCAGAGGTGTCACTTTTGGCTTCCGACCACATCCTGTGAGATTTTCCACAGTGAATACATCTTGTATTTTTTTAATAATTATTTGCACTGTAGCCACTGGAACTTGAAAACATTTAGAAATGGCCTTGTAGCCCTTTCCTGATTTGTGAACTGCCACAATGTGCAGCCGCGGGTCCTCACTGAGCTCCTATGTCTTAGCCATTACTGTCCACAAACCAACTGCAGAGAGCTGCTGTTTTTCATTTGTTGATTTGATTAAAACAGCTGTTCCCAATTAATTAGGGTAATTAGGATGCTTTAGAACAGCTTGGACTATTTGGAATGGTATAGAACTTTGGATTTTCCCACAGACTGTTACAGTTTGTGAAGGGTATGAATAATTTTGGACTGGACACTTTTATCCTGCAGGCTGCTTCTTGACATAGAAGGAATGGAACCAACGTCTTCAAAAGAACAACCTATAATTAGCATAAATATAACCAGGTTTCAGAAATATACAGGAATATTTATGATCATAATATTTGTATGTCTGCTCTTTACAGCACATATTAACCACTTCACCACTGAGGGGTTTTACCCCCTGACCACCAGAGCAATTTTCACCTTTCAGCGCTCCTTCCATTCATTCGTCTATAACTTTATCATTACTTATCGCAATGACATGAACTATATCTTGTTTTTTTCCACCACCAATTAGGCTTTCTTTAGGTGGGACATTATGCCAAGAATTATTTTATTCTAAATGTGTTTTAATGGGAAAATAGGAAAACATTTGGGAAAAAAATTATTATTTTTCAGTTTTCGGCCATTATAGTTTTTAAATAATGCATGCTACTGTAATTAACCACTTCTGTGCCAGGGGGGTATTTTGCTGATAGGTGCTGCGTGGGCTCTCCAGCCCGCAGCACCGATCAGCTGGCAGCCAGGGCGATCAGACTTCCCCCCTTTTTCCCCCACTAGGGGGATGTCCTGCTGGGGAGGTCTGATCGCCGCAGGGCTGCTTGCGCTTGCGGGGGGGCTCTCTTCAAAGCCCCCCTCCGCAGCGCTTCCTGGCCTCCTTCCCCTTCCCTCCCTCTCCCTCCCCCTGTGAGCGGCGCAGGACGGAATTCCGTCCTGCGCCGGATAGGATAGGCTTCAGCCTATCAGGTGCTGGCGGTCCCCGGCCAATCAGAGGCCGGGGAACGCCGATCTCTGCCACGGCGCTGCTGCGCAGCAGCGCCGTATACATGTAAACACCGGGGAAGATCTTCCCCGTGTGTTTCCATTTACCCTGCGAGCCACGATCGGCGGCTCGCAGGGTATTCACGGAGACACGCTCCGTGAACTGACATGGAACGGCCGCTCTTGCGAGCGGCCGTTTCCATGCAATCCACTTCAGGATTCAGGGGCGTAGTTAAGCGTACGCCGAATCCTGAAGTGGTTAAAACCCATGAAATGTATTTGCCCTTTTGTCCCGGTTATAAAACCGTTTAAATTATGTCCCTATCACAATGTTTGGCGCCAATATTTTATTTGGAAATAAAGGTGAATTTTTCTCAGTTTTGCGTCCATCCCTAATTACAAGCCCATAAACATACATATATCCAGGCACATCGCCTCTAGTTAGGACATTAAATAAATTATTAGGGAAAGGGAGGTGCTGAAGGGGGTGTGGCTAGAAAACAGCAAAAATCTATTAACCCTTCGCACACTCACATGCAAATGTTCAAACAATTGCATTCACAGATTCACTCATCCAGGCACAACTGTTATCCCTACAGCTAAATTAAAAGCCAGGGTTTTAGTTCACAGAAGAATGCATTCTTATGCTTAATCACCTATACTGCGCAGAAGTACCCAGGTAAACATAGGTGTCCTAACTCTGGCCCTGTAACATGCATAGTGCAGACATGCAAACACATTCATTGCATCAAACCTATCAATGGATTAGGAGCACACATCCTAACTTCCTCTCCTGGGAAAGACGGTGCATCTTACCAATCGCACAAGGGAGCTAATGCCGACAGCTTGCCGTCAGCATTCAGACGGCTTATGCTGGTGTATGCGCATGGTGCAAATGGACACATAACATTAGCTCCCTTGTGCGATTGGTAAGATGCACTGTCTTTCCCAGGAGAGGAAGTTAGGATGTGTGCTCCTAATCCATTGATAGGTTTGATGCAATGAATGTGTTTGCATGTCTGCATTATGCATGTTACAGGGCCAGAGTTAGGACACCTATGTTTACCTGGGTACTTCTGCGCAGTATAGGTGATTAAGCATAAGAATGCATTCTTCTGTGAACTAAAACCCTGGCTTTTAATTTAGCTGTAGGGATAACAGTTGTGCCTGGATGAGTGAATCTGTGAATGCAATTGTTTGAACATTTGCATGTGAGTGTGCGAAGGGTTAATAGATTTTTGCTGTTTTCTAGCCACACCCCCTTCAGCACCTCCCTTTCCCTAATAATTTATTTAATGTCCTAACCAGAGGCGATATGCCTGGATATATGTATGTTTATTCTTATCATTGACCCCTGTGGCTAGGGTCCAATTCGGTGCACTCCCCCCTTCCCCTGTATGTTTGTCAGCATGCAGACAGCTTATGCTGGTGTGTGCGCATGGTGCACATGGACACATAACATTAGCTCCCTTGTGCGATTGGTAAGATGTACTGTCTTTCCCAGGAGAGGAAGTTAGGATGTGTGCTCCTAATCCATTGATAGGTTTGATGCAATGAATGTGTTTGCATGTCTGCACTATGCATGTTACAGGGCCAGAGTTAGGACACCTATGTTTACCTGGGTACTTCTGCGCAGTATAGGTGATTAAGCATAAGAATGCATTCTTCTGTGAACTAAAACCCTGGCTTTTAATTTAGCTGTAGGGATAACAGTTGTGCCTGGATGAGTGAATCTGTGAATGCAATTGTTTGAACATTTGCATGTGAGTGTGCGAAGGGTTAATAGATTTTTGCTGTTTTCTAGCCACACCCCCTTCAGCACCTCCCTTTCCCTAATAATTTATTTAATGTCCTAACTAGAGGCGATGTGCCTGGATATATGTATGTTTATTCTTATCATTGACCCCTGTGGCTAGGGTCCAATTCGGTGCACTCCCCCCTTCCCCTGTATGTTTATCAGCATGCAGACAGCTTATGCTGGTGTATGCGCATGGTGCACATGGACACATAACATTAGCTCCCTTGTGCGATTGGTAAGATGCACTGTCTTTCCCAGGAGAGGAAGTTAGGATGTGTGCTCCTAATCCATTGATAGGTTTGATGCAATGAATGTGTTTGCATGTCTGCACTATGCATGTTACAGGGCCAGAGTTAGGACACCTATGTTTACCTGGGTACTTCTGCGCAGTATAGGTGATTAAGCATAAGAATGCATTCTTCTGTGAACTAAAACCCTGGCTTTTAATTTAGCTGTAGGGATAACAGTTGTGCCTGGATGAGTGAATCTGTGAATGCAATTGTTTGAACATTTGCATGTGAGTGTGCGAAGGGTTAATAGATTTTTGCTGTTTTCTAGCCACACACTCTTCAGCACCTCCCTTTCCCTAATAATTTATTTAATGTCCTAACTAGAGGCGATGTGCCTAGATATATGTATGTTTATTCTTATCATTGACCCCTGTGGCTAGGGTCCAATTCGGTGCACTCCCCCCTTCCCCTGTATGTTTGTCAGCATGCAGACAGCTTATGCTGGTGTATGCGCATGGTGCACATGGACACATAACATTAGCTCCCTTGTGCGATTGGTAAGATGCACTGTCTTTCCCAGGAGAGGAAGTTAGGATGTGTGCTCCTAATCCATTGATAGGTTTGATGCAATGAATGTGTTTGCATGTCTGCACTATGCATGTTACAGGGCCAGAGTTAGGACACCTATGTTTACCTGGGTACTTCTGCGCAGTATAGGTGATTAAGCATAAGAATGCATTCTTCTGTGAACTAAAACCCTGGCTTTTAATTTAGCTGTAGGGATAACAGTTGTGCCTGGATGAGTGAATCTGTGAATGCAATTGTTTGAACATTTGCATGTGAGTGTGCGAAGGGTTAATAGATTTTTGCTGTTTTCTAGCCACACCCCCTTCAGCACCTCCCTTTCCCTAATAATTTATTTAATGTCCTAACTAGAGGCGATGTGCCTGGATATATGTATGTTTATTCTTATCATTGACCCCTGTGGCTAGGGTCCAATTCGGTGCACTCCCCCCTTCCCCTGTATGTTTGTCAGCATGCAGACAGCTTATGCTGGTGTATGCGCATGGTGCACATGGACACATAACATTAGCTCCCTTGTGCGATTGGTAAGATGCACTGTCTTTCCCAGGAGAGGAAGTTAGGAT
This sequence comes from Hyperolius riggenbachi, assembly GCF_040937935.1. Lineage (NCBI taxonomy): Eukaryota > Metazoa > Chordata > Amphibia > Anura > Hyperoliidae > Hyperolius > Hyperolius riggenbachi. Next base: position 250,571,026 of record NC_090651.1, read on the forward strand.
GTGTGCTCCTAATCCATTGATAGGTTTGATGCAATGAATGTGTTTGCATGTCTGCACTATGCATGTTACAGGGCCAGAGTTAGGACACCTATGTTTACCTGGGTACTTCTGCGCAGTATAGGTGATTAAGCATAAGAATGCATTCTTCTGTGAACTAAAACCCTGGCTTTTAATTTAGCTGTAGGGATAACAGTTGTGCCTGGATGAGTGAATCTGTGAATGCAATTGTTTGAACATTTGCATGTGAGTGTGCGAAGGGTTAATAGATTTTTGCTGTTTTCTAGCCACACACTCTTCAGCACCTCCCTTTCCCTAATAATTTATTTAATGTCCTAACTAGAGGCGATGTGCCTAGATATATGTATGTTTATTCTTATCATTGACCCCTGTGGCTAGGGTCCAATTCGGTGCACTCCCCCCTTCCCCTGTATGTTTGTCAGCATGCAGACAGCTTATGCTGGTGTATGCGCATGGTGCACATGGACACATAACATTAGCTCCCTTGTGCGATTGGTAAGATGCACTGTCTTTCCCAGGAGAGGAAGTTAGGATGTGTGCTCCTAATCCATTGATAGGTTTGATGCAATGAATGTGTTTGCATGTCTGCACTATGCATGTTACAGGGCCAGAGTTAGGACACCTATGTTTACCTGGGTACTTCTGCGCAGTATAGGTGATTAAGCATAAGAATGCATTCTTCTGTGAACTAAAACCCTGGCTTTTAATTTAGCTGTAGGGATAACAGTTGTGCCTGGATGAGTGAATCTGTGAATGCAATTGTTTGAACATTTGCATGTGAGTGTGCGAAGGGTTAATAGATTTTTGCTGTTTTCTAGCCACACACTCTTCAGCACCTCCCTTTCCCTAATAATTTATTTAATGTCCTAACTAGAGGCGATGTGCCTAGATATATGTATGTTTATTCTTATCATTGACCCCTGTGGCTAGGGTCCAATTCGGTGCACTCCCCCCTTCCCCTGTATGTTTGTCAGCATGCAGACAGCTTATGCTGGTGTATGCGCATGGTGCACATGGACACATAACATTAGCTCCCTTGTGCGATTGGTAAGATGCACTGTCTTTCCCAGGAGAGGAAGTTAGGATGTGTGCTCCTAATCCATTGATAGGTTTGATGCAATGAATGTGTTTGCATGTCTGCACTATGCATGTTACAGGGCCAGAGTTAGGACACCTATGTTTACCTGGGTACTTCTGCGCAGTATAGGTGATTAAGCATAAGAATGCATTCTTCTGTGAACTAAAACCCTGGCTTTTAATTTAGCTGTAGGGATAACAGTTGTGCCTGGATGAGTGAATCTGTGAATGCAATTGTTTGAACATTTGCATGTGAGTGTGCGAAGGGTTAATAGATTTTTGCTGTTTTCTAGCCACACCCCCTTCAGCACCTCCCTTTCCCTAATAATTTATTTAATGTCCTAACTAGAGGTGATGTGCCTGGATATATGTATGTTTATTCTTATCATTGACCCCTGTGGCTAGGGTCCAATTCGGTGCACTCCCCCCTTCCCCTGTATGTTTGTCAGCATGCAGACAGCTTATGCTGGTGTATGCGCATGGTGCACATGGACACATAACATTAGCTCCCTTGTGCGATTGGTAAGATGCACTGTCTTTCCCAGGAGAGGAAGTTAGGATGTGTGCTCCTAATCCATTGATAGGTTTGATGCAATGAATGTGTTTGCATGTCTGCACTATGCATGTTACAGGGCCAGAGTTAGGACACCTATGTTTACCTGGGTACTTCTGCGCAGTATAGGTGATTAAGCATAAGAATGCATTCTTCTGTGAACTAAAACCCTGGCTTTTAATTTAGCTGTAGGGATAACAGTTGTGCCTGGATGAGTGAATCTGTGAATGCAATTGTTTGAACATTTGCATGTGAGTGTGCGAAGGGTTAATAGATTTTTGCTAATTACAAGCCCATAGTTTATAAAGTAACAGTGTTGTACTCTCCTGACATAAATATTTTAAAAGTTCAGTCCCTAAGGTAACTATGTATTTTTTTTATTGTACATTTTTTTTTTTTTTTTTAATTACAAAAAAAAAAAATTGGGAGTGTGGGAGGTAATGAGTTAATTTTTTGTGTAAAAGTAATTTATTTGTGTGTGAAAAATGTTTAGGGTGTAGTTTTACTATTTGGCCACAAGATGGCCACAGTAACTTTTTGTTTAATGCGACCTCCAAGAGTCCTTCCGGACTCCTGGATGAAGTACTAGGAGGCTGGGTAAGTGGGTTTTTTTCACAATGATCGTGCTGCTCATCGGAGAGCAGCGGATCATTGCGGGGCTTAGATCAACGAACGGGAATGGATTTTCCCATTCATTGATCTCCAGGCGAGCGGCGGGCGGCGTGTTTACGAGCGGGAGCGCGGGCAGCGACGGGAGTGCGCAAAGTACGTATTTCTCCGTCCCTGGGGGTTAAAGGATGGAAAAAGGGACGGAGAAATCCGTACGGGCGGGGGTAAAGTGGTTAAAACATGTTATTTGAAGAATTAATTATTTACATGTCAGTTAGATTTGAATTGTAAGTAGGAATCTATAAGTTAGCAGACAAGATTGCACATCAGCCCTTCCATGCTGGCACATCATGGGCCTGATTCACAAAGCGGTGCAAACTTTTTCGCGGAATTTTGCGCGCGCAATTTGCCGTGAATCGCGTGATCGCGGACTTTTGCGCGCACAATTATCGTGGCAAATTGCGCGCGCAAAAGTCCGCGATCGCGCGAATCGCGGCAAATTGCGCGCGCAAATGTCCGCGTAAAAGTTTGCACTGCTTTGTGAATCAGGCCCCTTGAAGTCTCAAGGTATTAAATCATCCAGTGCCCATTAGCATGAGGGCTCAAACCCACTAGCAGCCTTTTCTAAGCACTAGTGATTTGAAAAAGCTCTTGCTAATGCTGCAATGCCATGGGGGATTTGTATAAAATCACAACGCTCCAGTGGGATCACACCCATAGTATTAGCCAAAGCTTTTCAAATCACAGAGCACTCAGAAAAGCGCTCCTAGTGGGTTCCAGGCCTGAAAGTGTCCCTGGTACACTCCCTACTTTAGCTTTTGTCCATATTCCACTATGGCTCAAGTTGGCGATATTTTAGTTTAACAGTGTGCTGACTAGGAAGCTGTTGTGGGGTAATGGCCATTTTTAAAATGGAGGACGGAGAATTCCGTTGATCACAGTAGACAAATGGGACGCAGGAGAGGAGAAAGAGATTGAGGAGTAGAATAAGTAAGTGTGACCTATGTATGGTTATTTTGACTTTTTATTTTCAGTTCAGGTTCTCTTTAACCATCTTAGCGGTATGGACGAGCTCATCTCGTCCATCACCGCCGATGGCTGCCGCTCAGGCCCTGCTTGGCCGATTTTGTTGAAATAAAAAGCAGCACACGCAGCCGGCACTTTGCCAGCCACGTGTGCTGCCTGATCGCCGCCGCTCTGCGGCGATCCGCCGCTAGCAGCGGCGAAAGAGGGTCCCCCCAGCCGCCTGAGCCCTGCGCAGCCGGAACAAATAGTTCCGGCCAGCGCTAAGGGCTGGATCGGAGGCGGCTGACGTCAGGACGTCGGCTGACGTCCATGACGTCACTCCGCTCGTCACCATGGCGACGAAGTAAGCAAAACACGAAAGGCCGCTCATTGCGGCCTTCCGTGTTACTTCTGGCCGCCGGAGGCGATCAGAAGAACGCCTCCGGAGCGCCCTCTAGTGGGCTTTCATGCAGCCAACTTTCAGTTGGCTGCATGAAATCGTTTTTTTTTTATTTAAAAAAAACCCTCCCGCAGCCGCCCTGGCAATCTTAATAGAACGCCAGGGTGGTTAATGTTCTCCTTATACCTATGTCATATGGGCTACCCTACTCCATCTTCAGAAGAGGAATCACTCATGTTCTTTCATTAGCCAGCCTAGTATTGCTTTCAGTAGTAGTCACCTTGCAGAGCTATGTTCTCCCCGTGTCTGTGTGGGCTTCCTCAGGCACTTTGGTTTTTTTTCCCACATCCCCCCAAAAATCAGATAACTTAGTTGGCTTCCCCCTAAAAAATGTGCCTTAGAATACAATGGAGACATGACTATGGTAGGGATTCGATTGTGAGCCCCTCTGAGGGACAGTTAAGGGACAAGACTGTATACTCTGTAACAGCACTTCAGAAGATGTCAGCGCTTTATAAATTCTATATAATAATTTCAGCTGAGTGATGAACGAGTAGCGCATTGCTCCTTTGCTAGTTCTGGATAGTGGCAGCTGCTTTACAGTACATCTCAGTTGCTGCCTGTGACTAGTAGCAGCATCTAAGTATCTCACAACACATGACACTTATGTTTATTGGGGATGCCCTGCAATTTTGTTTACACCCAGATAGGCCATATGGCTGTGTATGACTGTGGTAGGGACATTATACTGTAATCTTGTTTGGGAGGCAGAGACAGTGACCAACCATTGTGAATGGTTTAATGTTGCTAAATATTGTGCCCGATCCAAGCAAACCTGAAACAGATAAAAACCTATGATATAATGAATTGTATGTGTAGTACACTACGCTTTTTTTTCAATAACATTGCATCATTCTGTAATATTGCAGTTTAGAAACTACACTCTGTCTTTCAAGCTATAAAACAAAGCAGAAATAATGACCCTTTGAACTATTAGGCAGTAAAACCTTACATCAAGCTGTCTCTCACTGTTCCTTGGCTGTTTTTAGGAAAACAGGACTGTATTAGTCCCCGTGGGTTGAAGAGCTCAGAGAAATTATTTTGCATAGATAACAACTGAAGTTTTTTTTTAAACTCTTCCTGCACTGGAAAACGACATTAGTTTTTTTTTTCTTTGCTACTAATTTTCTATTTCTTAGCCGTACTCAGACGCGTATCTGGAGCCGTGCACATAGGGCTCCTGCTATAGGCGCCCCTTGTGACTCACCTCCCAGGGGGCACATCAGTCAGCAAATCACCCCTCCCAGCCAAACCGGCGGCCGTATAGTACATTCCTCAGAGGGAGAGGACTCTGTCCCGTCCACCTCCTTCCTGCCAGCTTCTGCCGTCGCCCCAGCAACGCTGTATCAGCATTGTCAGATTTACAGCCTACACTGCCCACATTGCCTTCCGCAGGCTCACTGTACACAGCAGCAGGTCAGAAAGATTCACAGGTCCTTTGCTTTTATAAGCCCTACTGAAGGAGATTGTCCTGATAAGAGCAATGACCAGCAATGACTAGATAAGGAAGTAGATGCTGGGGTAGGGGGAGGGTACTGGACATTCTTAGGTCAACTCACTGTCTTCACACACAGCTCTTCACTTCAAGTCACAGGCTGAATACTCACCAGCACAACATAGGTAGATGTATTCAGCGAAGTCCCCTAATGACAAGTGTTCCCCGATCCACCTTCCTGCGGGCGATGTTACACGTTACAAACAAAGTCAAGCATTTGCGGAGTCGTCAGGGATCTTAAAGAAACATTATAACTTAAAAAAATCCCTCTGGGGATACTTACCTTTGGAGGGGGAAGCCTCTGGATCCTAAGGAGGCTTCCCGGTCCTCCTTTCTCCCTCTGTTCCAGCACTGTCTCCCCTGAAACCACAACCGACAGCCTGTGTCTGTTGTGGCGCAAGCGCAGTAGCGCCTGCAATATTTACCTTTCCCTGCTTTAGCGCAGACGCAGTAGTGGATTTCTGATGTGCTCAAATGGAGAAAGACAAGCCCAATCGGGTCTGATGTACTTTGCAGGCAAAGAGGAATGGGGGGCGCAATTTCAGTGCTTGCCATAGGCGCTATTTTACCCAGATACGCCCCTGGCCGTACTACACATACAATTTGTTATCTCATAAGTTTATTTTCGCTTCAGGTTTGCTTTAAGTGAAAATCAGCTTAGTGCTTATGCAGATGCCAGTGGTCAGATCTCAGTTACCATGGTATGTTAGTTACTGAAAGCTACACTGAATTCTTTATTAAAATAACTTTACTTAAACCACAAAGAAAGCTGGCAAATGAGCCGAGACCTGCTGGAGTGCTACTGAATAGTGTGTTAGCGCCAATTGCAGGACCTACATCTTTTTACATTACTTTTATGTAGTTTATGTTGTTAATTTGTACATTCATTTTCTGTAGTTGCGTGTAGTGTTGGGCGAACACTGTTCGCCACTGTTCGGGTTCTGCAGAACATCACCCTGTTCGGGTGATGTTCGAGTTCGGCCAAACTGTTCGGGGTTCGCCCGAACTGCTGAATGGCAGGCCGAACAGGGCCCCTGTTCGGCTGAACAGGGCCCTGTTCGGCCGAATACTGCCCCCCTATGGGGTCGCAGGCATAAGGGGGGAGCATGCCCCGATCGCGGGGGGGGGGGGGTCGGAAATTCCCCCCACCCCCTCCGCTAGCGCTCCCCCCTCTGCCCGCTTCCCCATACAAAAGTTTAAGGAAGTAAAACAGTACCGGTGGTAGTGGGTGGCTGGCAGTGGGCGGCACTGTGAAGTGAGTGACTGAGGAGGAGGAGTCCGGAGAGTGACGCGTTGAGGGAGGCCGGGCAGCGGGCGGTTCAGCAGTAGTACCGTACTACTGCTGAACCGCCCGCTGCCCGGCCTCCCTCAACGCGTCACTCTCCGGACTCCTCCTCAGTCACTCACTTCACAGTGCCGCCCACTGCCAGCCACCCACTACCACCGGTACTGTTTTACTTCCTTAAACTTTTGTATGGGGAAGCGGGCAGAGGGGGGAGCGCTAGCGGAAGGGGGTGGGGGGAATTTCCGACCCCCCCCCCCGCGATCGGGGCATGCTCCCCCCTTATGCCTGCGACCCCATAGGGCCCCCAAAAGCGGGATGTTCGGGGAGTTCGGGGTTCGGCCCGAACATGCCGAACATCGCGGCCATGTTCGGCGAACTTTCCCGAACCCGAACATCCAGGTGTTCGCCCAACACTAGTTGCGTGTCGAAGAAGGGATTCTTTGTACAGTTGGTAAGTCCTTGTGTGAGGGCATTTGGTTCATAAAAGGAGTAGCAGCAGGGTGATGGTAAAAGCACAGAGGCAGCAGAATATGTGGATGCGCTTGTTTTAGCACATATGAAGGGGCACCATTTGTGTACACGCACAAGAAAAATGCATACAAATCATCAAAATGGTGTGAACAAATAAGTTCTGTGATTTTCTGTCACTTTCAATTCCTGTGTTATCCCACATCATTTTGCTTACATAAGATTATCACTAAGAAAACATTTATTGTGTCTACTCCTCGCTGTTCTTAAAGTGAACCTGAAGTAGAGGCTGCCATATTTATTTTCTTTCAAATGATACCAGTTGCCTGGCAGCCCTTCTGATCTATTTGGCTGCAGTAATGTCTGAATCACACCAGGAACAAGCAAAATCTTGTCAGCTTTGATATGTTGCATGCTTGTTAAGAGTCCTTGGATAAAAGTATTAGATGCAGAGGATCAGCAGGATAGCCAGGCAACTGGTATTGCAATAAGCAGCCTCCATATGCCTCTCGTTTCAGGTTCCCTGTGAAGTCAATGGGAATCCGTTTAGAAAAAAAGCCAGATACTTACCTAAGGATAGGGAAGGCTCTGGGTCCTATAGAGCCTTCCCTCTACTCTCCTGGGCCTGTTCCAGCGGTGGTTCCCTCGTAGCAGTATTTGACCAATTTGGTCAAATACTGCTATCTCCGATGCCGAAGGGTGGCTTCGGAAGTCTTCGGGAGCTCCACTGCTCCTGAAGACGGGCTGCTACATATTGCGCACACGCGAGCGCATTCTCTCGCACATTTGCGCATGCGCAGTATGTAGCCACCCTGTCTTCGGGAGGACTCACCTTCCAACTTTTTTTCCGAAGTCCCCATGGGGGGAATTCAAACGGAGGAGCTGCTGCTGCGCCGGGGAGACCGGGAGAGGAGAGTGAAGGCTCTATTGGACCCAGAGCTTTCCCTCTCATTAAGTATCTTGGGTTTTTTTTTGTTGATCCCCATTCACTTTAAAGAAAGATTAGTACAAGTTGATAATAAATCTCTGAGGAGTCTATTTATAAAGATGTGTTGATCCACTACTGGATCATCTCTTTGTTCTTCAATCTGAAAAATAATTAATATAAATAGGCAATCTGATTTTTAAGGTGGGAATCAGTGCTTTGATCACCTTAATGTAATTATGCTTAAGTAGCAATCTGAAACTCCATTCACTTGCATGAAACTATAGATCATCATTATTTCTCATTAAAAAAAGAAGCATTACATGGCCCACTGACTTGCATTGCGGCCATCTACAGTTTGTTTTTTTAAGTGGCAATCTGCAATAAACTTTTAACTATGGTGAATGACCTGAACACCACTGTTCTCTATTGTATATGCCACCATGAAAGAGGGAACCTACAATCCATCTGCTGCTATTTAGCTGGGAAAAAGCTGCCCTGGCAGGAGGAAAACGTTCCTACCACACTGAACTGAGTTTTGTGCAGTACCTCATAAGAGCACTTGCTGGACCAATAATGTTAGGCCTAAAATACTCAGGATATTATTTACTGATGATCCAATAAATGATTCTTTATATTGTTCAATATTTGGAAGTGAATTCCGGTGCAGGCTGATTAGAACCAACCAATCTTTTAGTTTTTGACCAGTTATTGAATAATTGGAAGTACTGGTAAATATCGGTTTATGGCATTGAACAGTTTGATAACGTTATGTAAAAGAAACGAACATTCTCAAAAACAACATGTCTGACAGGAGAGACAGTATACATAAGTGGATGATGACTTGGCATTCTTTGATTACAAGTTTGGAAACCATTGATTGCCTGCAGGACTGGCCACATAACTGCCCATAACCAGGGCTTAAACACTATGGGGCAGATCTAACAGTGCTACAAAAACTAGTGGAACTATTGTCCAGATGGAGTGGATGTCCAGATAAAGGATTCTGACTGGTTCCTTTGAGGAACTGCGCCACGTCTGCAACTGATTTACGCCTGATTTGATCCAGCTCTTTTGGCACTGGTTTTGATACATCTTCCTCGGTGACCCTTATGGCATTTGCCTGATAGGCAGTCTGCGTCTCCTTGGGCGTCACAAGAAAGATGCAAAGCAATTTGGCTGCCCATCTCATCTACAGAGACAATGGTCATAGGTGTTTTTCCTACAGACATCAGCAGCAAGTTCAAGCTTTCAACAAAAACCACAAGGTATCCTGTTTTCCTAAAATAATTCTTTACCTTCTTGCACCAGTACAGCTCTTGCTAAGTAAAGAAAAGACTTCAGTTCCTATTTTTATCTGCCCATTCCTTACACGGTCCAGCGTATGGATTAACATGACGTTTGCTGTTTTCATCACTTGAGAGCGCAGCAAGTGGGCATACACTGCAGGCCTGCTTCCACGGGTGTGTGCTCACTCTCTACAAACTCTGCATAGTGCTTCTGTGAATTGCACTGAACTGTATAAACATTTTCAGTAAGACATGAACTTCCATAACTGTCCTACAATAATATTGAGTTGCTTAACAACCGTGAAGTCCTAGTGCAATTTTTAGTCTGTTATGGAAATGCTATCAGACTACCCAGTGCTGCATGTAAAGCATATGGTCAATTTTCTCAAAATTTTCTACCATTCCCTAACCCACTGCATCAAGGCAAAAGGAGTATCTGAGTTGTGTCTGGTCTCTGTAAGCACACATGAGGAACTGTAGTGATTTTTTTACAATATTCATTTATAAATAATTTAGTCAGTGTTTGGCCATTGTAAAATCTTTCCTCTCCCCGATTTACATTCTGAAATTTATTACAGGGGGCATCATCTTTAGTCCTGTCAGGTGCAGCTCTGCAGGATGTTTGTTTCTGAGAGTTTCCGAGAGTTTCCGAAACCAGTAAAAATAATGGCTGGTTTCCCAGAATGCTCTGGTGGGAGCAGTCTACATAGCTATACAGCCTAGGTTAAGCTTCACGGGGGGGGGGGGGGGGGCTAAATACCAATATACAGCAATATATAGATATAGGAAGTGATGCTGAAACTAGGGAAATTATCATAAAAGTGGATATCCTGAATAATTTACTGCATTCACTACAATGCTTCTTTAACACATGTACTCCACATTTGCAGCAGAAATCCAACAGTGATTTAGGAGAATAGCTACATTTGATAACAGACAGGAAGAGACAGGACACCAGTACTGCTATGTAAAATAAATAAAAATGTTAGGATATGGCAAAAAATACCATGTTTGTAGTATTAACCACAGCAGCACCATGCTTTGTTATAAAACGTCCTGTTGGTCCCTGTTAATGGACCAACAGAGGCGTATCTAGAGGGGTGCAGACATGGCTTGTGCCATGGGCACCACAGCACCATGGGTGCCTTGCATGCCCCTTTTCTGCAACCAATGCCTGCCCTTGTGCCATGCCTGCCCCTGTGCTGAGTCCCATGCATGTCCCTGTACTGCACCACCATGCCAACCCCATGACTCTCCATCACTCAGATTAGATCCATTCTGTTATCTGGGGAACATGGCTACTTAATTTATGTATGTAGAGTGCACTTAGCTTAGTGTTAGAAAAGAGGACAGAGAGGAAATAAGAACAGATATTTCCCAAAAAGTATCTTCAGCAGTATCCAGACACAAAAAACATTGGCAACCATAACTCATCTACACAAGGAAAGATGCTGTTTTTAGAGGGGAAGGGGGCTCTGACCAGGAGGTGGGAGGGCAGTGTTAACATTTGCCATAGGCGCTATATTACCCAGATACGCCCCTTCCAACAGATGTTTTAAAACGTCCCCCCTCACTAACTCTACCGTTCGCGATCGAGGGCTCCCCCGCCGCGCTTACTGGCAGTACTAACAGGGCCGTGCTTGAGGAAAGGGAAGTGTCCTTTCCTGAACCAGTAAGGCAAAGATCATGGCTTCAACAGAGACAGTGCTGCGTGTGAGGACATCTGGTGGTCAAAAGAAAATACATGTAAAAAATAAAAATATACACTTCACATTACATTTTATACATTATACATTACATAAAAATGCCTCCTTCCCCCTCCCCTCCCCTGCCCCCCCCCCCCTCCCTCATGGTTACCAAAATAAAACCTTTATTTAAAAAAAAAATTACAATATTTAAAAAATAAATACATAAATAGTTACGGAAGGGACTCCGCTTTTTCACTATGTACGGCATGAGGGTATATTACTGTTATATTTGCATGTATGGACTTGTAATAAGTGACGGAGGCAAAACTGAAAACATGCATTTATTTCCAAATAAAATATTTTCGCCATACATTGTACTAGGGACATAATTTAAATGTTGTAATTACCGGGACAAATGGGCAAATAAAATATGCGGGTTTCATTCACAGTAGCACGTTTTATTTTAACTATAATGGCCAAAAACTGAGAAATAATGATTTTTTTTCCATTTTTCACATTATTCCTGTTAAAACACATAATGTACCACCCAAAGAAAGCCTAATTGGTGGAGAAAAAAACAAGATACAGATCATTTTGTTGTGACAAGTATTGATAAAGTTATTGACGATTGAAAGGTAGGAGCGCAGACAGGTGACAACTGCTCTGGTCCATTAGGGTAAAAATCCTTGGGGGTGAAGTGGTTAATAGGTTTGATGGATTTTGTCCCACTCATATGAACAATAATACTCTCCTGCCTTTGTGGCTAGAAATACAATTTAACATAATGCATACATGAAGAACAGAAATAAGGAAAATAGCGCAAGGTTGCTGAGGGGAATCACAAGCCTTTGCATCAGAAGAAGTATACTCTTATCTCCTCGTCTGCGCTTTCTGATGGAACTTTACTGAACAATAGTAGTTGGGGGAAGAATATATCAAAACATTGAAAAGTGAGAAGTTAAAAAATAGAAGATACATCAAGAAATGATTGATATGCTCCGTGTAAGTAATTTATGTTCTTTTATCCACCCTGAGCTTGCAGGGATTCATCATTACTACTGGCAGATATGAAGGAAAACACACAGCACTGTCATTATCTATAAACACACCCACTAACAATGTCATAGGCTGCTTGCTTGGCAGTTAGAAATAGTCTCTATTCCCCAAAATGCAACGAGGTTCATAGACCCTCCTGATGATCTATTCAAGAAAAGGTAAAGATTTCTCATGGGAAAGAGGGTATTGGCTACTGAGGGGAATGAAGTTCAATCCTGGGTTCAATTTCCTCGTTAAACTGTGATATAAAGTGACTACCCTTAATAAAAAGACTTGTTTTTATTTTAGATAATGTGGTTACAGAGCTGAACAATTTGCCGTTTAAAAGTGTTTTTTTTTTATTTTTAGTTCCTCAGAAAAATTGGTACTATCAGTTTTGCCATACAGTGAGTACATAGGCAGCCTAGATTTCAGTGCTCAACAAAGAGGTTTGGCCAAAGTGGACATATATTATAACTGTAAGGGCCCTTTTCCACTAGCGGCGTTTGCGATGCTGAATTGCAAAATCGCAAACCGCTAGTGATTTTGAAATCGCTACGGTTTGCTTTTTAACATAGGAATCGCGGTAGGTAATTTCCACTACCGCGATTCGTTTTTGACTCAAACGCGATTGCACCGCGGAGCGATCTTTGCCGCGATTTTGCTATGCAGTGCATTGCATAGCAAAATCGTGAACGCAATCGCCGGGAAGTTTCCTGCACTTGCGATTCAGCAATCGCTAGCGTTAAGCGCGAACGCTAGCGATTGCTAGTGGAAAAGGGCCCTAAGGGCCCCTTTCCACTACAAATTGCAATGTCAGGTTGCAAGTCATCCATCGCACAAAGTCATCTAACACAAAGACCTGTGTGGCGGAAGACTATGAAATTCACAAATGCATCTGATTGACAAGGTGTTTTCTAGCTTTGCCATCTGTGGACATAGTTAGGATATTGGGTTCATACTACTTACAGTAGCCCTCAACATCGTGGTTAGTTTAAATGGACAAGAGAGGCATTCTTTCCTTTAGGTCTTCATGTATGGCAAATGAGGCTCGCAACTGAAAGCTCTATAATATAGAGAGCAAAACTAAATGACCACATGGCAATAAGGTGTAACCTGGACTCAATGATACATTATGACAGAGGGCCCAAGTGTTTTTTGTACATTGGGGCACTTGGCACCTCATGGTCACCACTTTGTGGTTCATAGTGAAAACAAAAATTAATGTGTATAATTTTTTACTTTTTTGGAGGGGGGCGATAATTTGATTGCATAGCCCACCCAGCTACGACCATGAGTCATGTCAAATCGTAGCTTGTTACACCATGCATAGTTTTCAGGTTCAGATTCAATGTCATGTCCTGGGTTGGGTTCTGACAGTAGTTGTGACTATAGGACCATTTTACAATGGTGAAACCCTTCACACATAATTGATTGTGATATGGTACCTTAAGGCTCACATTACCCTCTTATAATAATTGTGACTCCAAGGGTTACTCAGTGTAGGCAACTTTATCACAGCAGCAAAGTCCCAGGTGATTAATGTCTCTATTGTTATATACACAGCTGCCTCTTCAGAGCTGAATAGTTTTCTGTAGCAAAGGTTGCCATCTAAAAGCCAGTGAAATCTAAGAACAGGATGCAGAGCAATGCCCACTGGAAACCACCACTCATAAAATAACATGTATGCAAAAAGTACAACATTTCTCTGTCTGATAATGTGCGCATTAAAGCACATATTATCCTGCCTCAGGAAGGACTGGCAAGGCTCTCACAGTAACAAATTGTAACACCTCCAACCACTATTATTATCTTTTTAATATTTTTAATGTGTAATTCAGTAATATGGGATTTTATTTAAACAAAACTGAATTGAGAATTAAAAGTTAAAATAAACATAGACATGCCCTACTTGACTCCTGTGTAGTCTACTCCTCAACCTCTTTCTCTTCACCTGCGTTCTGTTCGTTCACCATGATCTTTGGAATTTTCCGTCCTCCATGTTGAAAATGACTATTACCCCATAACCAGCTTCCTGGTCAGCACACTGTTAAATTGTAATATTGCCTACGTGAACCATAGGGAAACATGGACATTACCTTGCTCATCAGTTGTGTCCTTTCAGTTATAACCGACAGCAACTGATATATAACTGACAGCAACTGATATATTTCAGTTCTGACAAAATCTTGTCAGAACTGGAAGCAATTGTAAGAAGAAAATGGTGTGCTTTTGAGAGGAACTAATGGCCAGGTAAGTATGTAATGCTAATTTGCAGGTACATCAGGTGTTTATTTTAAATAATTGTACTCAGTTCAGGTTCCCTGTAAAGTACTGCTCCACCCAAAATTTGTATCTTGTTTTTTGATAGAATGGTATAGTGCAGCATTCCCCAACCTTGTTCTCAAGGCCCACCGACAGAGCATGTTTTGTGGAAATCCACAGACACAGGCAGGTAATCAGCTCTGCTGAAGACACTAATTACCTCACCTGTGAATGTTTGTGGTTCCCTGCAAAACATGTACTGTTGGTGGGCCTTGAGGACAGGGTTGGGGAGCTCGGGTTTAGTGGCTTATAACTTTTTGAAACACTTAATATGAGGAAACAACGATATAACACAGGGAAAGCAGGAGCCCAGTAATTAAGCAAGATAATGGATACTCACACTTTTCTGGTTGCCCAGCGTGCAACCAGTGTGATCACTTGTGGGGAAGCACCACCCCCACTTGGACTTTAGAATACAAGTATAGTCGCTTCTCCAAAAGGACATTTTACGAATATTAGAACAATAAAATCTACAATTTTAAACTCCTAAACGAGGTGGAAACATTATATAGCTAGTAACTGGGAGTGCCCTAAAACTAAAAACTGCTTAAAGGAGTCATCGGGCAATTATAAGGAAAATAAGTGCTACTTAACCGGGGCTTCCTCCAGTCCCAAGCTCCCAACATGTCCCTCGCTGCAGCTCAGTGGTGAGCCGTTCGCTTGTGAAGCTTCTCGGCCCCTGGCTGGTCCCTGGCGATAATCAGGCCGACCTGGAGGGCACCGCCACGTGGACCGGAGCGTACTGCACAGGCGCAGAACTACTGCGCCTGCGCAGTACACTCTGAACCACGTGGCAATGATTGACAGTGCCGCTCGCGGAGGCGCAGTACAGGCCGACCTCCAGGTCGGCCTGACGTCATCGTCGGGGACCGCCTGCGCAGTACACTCCGAACCACGTGGCGGTGATTGACAGTGCCGCTCGCGCAGGTGCAGTACAGGCTGAGAGGACCGGGAAGCTTCGCAGGCGAAGCTTCAGTGAGGGACATGCTGGGAGCTTGGGGCTGGAGAAAGCCCCGGGTAAGTAGCACTTATTTTCCTTATAATCATCTGATGACACCTTTAAAAAGCAGGTAGGCTTTGGCTTAATTTCAATTATGACATTTTCTCAATAATAAAGACAATTTATTGATAAGGACAAAAACAACGCGTTTTGTG
Source organism: Hyperolius riggenbachi (assembly GCF_040937935.1). Classification (NCBI taxonomy): domain Eukaryota; kingdom Metazoa; phylum Chordata; class Amphibia; order Anura; family Hyperoliidae; genus Hyperolius; species Hyperolius riggenbachi. The sequence goes on from NC_090651.1 coordinate 250,586,413, forward strand.
GCTTGAAGCCTCTTCCTCAAGTCTTAATGTTGGCTCGCCCTGCTGCTGCTTTAATTCCAGGTGGTGGTAAATAATATTACCTCTTCGAGTTATAGCAACTTGGAGGGGGAAGTAATTTGGAGTTCAGCTATTGCCAGAACCTGAATTACACTGTAAATCCCGCTGTGCCGCTATAAACGGAATAACATTAGATCTATAGCAGCACCCAGGTGAGGCACAGTGCGGCAGTGAGCGCACCCCAAAAATGACCTGCTTCAACGTACAGACCTCTACAGGATAGACAATGGTACCTTAACTGCCATTAGGTTTTAGGGTGATACCCTTGGAGCCCCTGTCAGATTCTATCCTGGTGCAGTGGTTTCTCCTGGTGCAACAATGCTCAGCCTCATGTGTTGAGAGTATGCAGGCAGTTCCTAATGGATAAACAAATCAATACCATTAACTGTTCCCCTTGCTTACATGATATAATTCCAATAGAGCACTTCTGGGACATTATGTCTTGGTCTACTCAATGCCACCAGGTTGAATTGCAGACCGTCCAGGAGCTCAGTCATACCGCCTGGGACACCGTCTCATTAGGAGCATGGCCTGACGTTGGCAGACATGCATACAAGTGCATGGGGGCCATACAAACTACTAAGTATGATTTTAATTTGCTGCAATTCAATTTTGGCAAACCAGATCAGCTTGAAGCATATTCTTTCACTTTGATTTTCGGGGTGTCTTTGAATGCAGCCTTCTGTAGGTTCATAGTTTGAATTTCTGTCAATCAATATGGCATCCTAACACATTGCCCAGTCCATGTCAATATAGACATTCAGTGTGACTCTCATTTTTCTTATAAAAGCATGAACTATTTCTTTTAAGTGTGTGTGTGCGTGTGTGTGTTATTTTTTAGCCTATAGAAATTAATAAAAAGGGGAAATTTAGTAATTTGGCCAGTGTGGGAGGCCCTTGATTCCTGCACATCACTATGATTTGCACCCTTCATAAGTTGTCTCCTTTTAACTAAACACAGCTGTTCATTTTTACTTTAACTGCTGTTTAAAACAATTGCTGTGTGTATTGAATATAACGTTTTATCTTTGGTAGTACTGTGTCTGTTTTCATAAAATTAGATTGCAAGCTCAGAAGGACAGGGCTCTCTTGTGTCATGCAGTTTGTTTTACATTTTATTAATCATATTACTTTTATCACCAATTCTATATTTTGTACCAATTCTGGATCTTGTATATTGGTGTACAGCATTGTCTGTATTGTTTTGTACCCCATGTTTGTTTCTTACTTTGTACAGCGCCACTGAATATGTGGGCGCTTTATATAAATCAATAATAATAATAAATAAAGAGCTCCCAGCAGAGGTAAAACAACTCACAGAAGTGTGGAGCAGGGTAGAAGGTCACCGTGGTTCTTTGCACACTAATCACTTGGATCTTGAAAAGGTCCAGCTGGAAATGAGTTATTGTTCCTGGCAGAACAAAGCTGGAAAAAGCAAAGAACTTGAATATAAAATAATTTTACTGTTCTGTAACTTTTTTCAGATCACATGTTCTGTGTAAACAATGTTACTATAAGGCCCCTTTTACACTTGCATTGCCAGTGTGTGTTGCATTACCATGTTTTACTGCAGGGTAACCCAACAGCAATGCAAGGCAATGGGGCCGAGCACACTCAACATGTTGCACTGGAAGTGCCTGATCCGCCACAGAGCTGATGCAGGGGCAACTGTGTGTTACCACAGGACTGCAGCAGCGGCGGATGCAATGTAAGTCAATGGGCGACACGTACATTGTCAGTGGCGTTGCGACGCTCATGCACAAAGTGACGGAATACAACGGGGATCCCAGGGAATCCCAGTGATGTACTTCCTGTCCAACAGGGAGTATGTTACTGGGCGAGGGGCAGCGTGAGGAGGGGGGTGCATATGTCAGCACACTCTGCCACAGGGTCATATGTTTGTGATTTTGTGTGGTGCAGCGGGGCGGGGCATCGCACCGCAAACGCACATTTCAAATGTAAAACCGGCCTAAGCTTAATATTAAAGAGTTTGAGTTTAAGAATAGTTATCCTTACAAGTTTTGGCTGATGCCATTCTAGCTAAAATGCTCATTACACCATTTCAGGACCATGTCAGAAGGTCAAAGATCTCACTCTGTAACTAAGACCATGGTCTTTTATTTTGGAATGCCATCTCACAGATTTTTAACTACACGGCAATGCAAGAAACTTCTATCAGAAAATCGGCATTTTGTATAATAAAAAGCCCACAAACGTCTACAGCCGTAAATCTTGGGAAACGGACTTATTAAAAAAGCTGAATTTGGAGACAGATCAGTGACCCAAAACAAGATGAGTATTCATTTTCCGACCCTCTCTCTCTGCAGCATTTCCTTTGCCAAATCTTCCGTTAAGTACAAAAGAGATTCTAGCACAGAGCTGTTCCTATTCATGCAGCACCATTCAGACCTGTCTCTCTTAGCAGTGCTTACAAAGAAGCATAGACTCCTTTTCAGCCATCCTCAACCTAAAGAGGGTATAATAAAGTGCATTTATTGAAAGTTCCTTGTGTGGGCATACACATATTTCATTACAGACACTGCTAATCTGTAATGATTCTAATCTAAATTGTAAAACATGTTACTTCTAAGTGTTTGTAGTCGACAAGCAAATACATACAAATGCAATACTTTTAAATATGAAAAGTAGAACAGATACGGTAAACGTTTATAAAACTGAGTCTGTGAAAGTGTTTAGATTACCGGGAAAAATAAAACATTCATTAAAACTACATGTATTAGGTCAGTGAGGAAAAAACATGCCCTGCAGCAGGCTTGTAGCAGTGAGGCTCCTGCTTGCTGTGTTTCACCATACCTGGTAGACTAATATTCTCTGGGATACCTATAGTCTGGTTTCAGACTTGGGTGTGAGCTCATGTCCTAGAGTTGTCAATAAGTAAAGTAAGAAGGAAGATTACGCAAGCCCTCAAGCAGATCTCTGATGTAGGAGTCTAATTATAAAGCAGTGAAAAACTTCACAAGTTCACCTTTAGCTTTATACTGCAGTTAAAGAGGTACTCTAGTGTTTATGACAATTCAATTTTCACCTCACCCTAATTTACATTCTTAAATTAAAGTGTCACTGAAGCTTAAAACGTTAGATACTTACCTTACCTCAGTTGGAAAGACTTTAGATCAGGCCTGGGCAAACTACGGCCTGCAGGTTCTATGAAGGCGGTCCTCCGGTTGTAAGCTGCATTCCCCTCCTCTCCCTTTCTCCCTCCCGCCGTTCTTTAACCACTTGAAATCCAGAGGTTTATACCCCCTAGTGACCAGGCCATTTTTTACAATTCCGCACTTTACAATTTAACGATTTATTGCTCGGACAACTTAGCACCCAAATGAATTCAACCCCCTTTTCTTCTCACAAATAGAGCTTTCTTTTGGTGGTATCTAATTGCTGCTACCATTTTTTTATTATTATTATTTAAAAAAGACAGAAACTTTGTTTAAAATACACATACAATTGAATTAATTTGCTTCCTGTAAGGAAACGCGGAAATGCCGCCGTCTCTCAAGGTGAGGCGGCTGTTTCCGCGTCCAGCATGGCGTCACAACGCGGAAAAAACGATGCATGCCGCATAGGCAGTGCGGCGGAATCCGCATCAGAGGCGGCCCCCGCACTAGATACATTGCATGACAGTACTGGTGTGGCTGGGACTGATAGTCCACCAAGATTCAGACTTACACGCGCGCGAGCAGAGAGGCAGAGTTTAAATAGCAGTTAGAAGGGTGTCGGCTGACCAGCTGGGTCAGCTGACAAATTCCACTGCTCTCATTGGACCAGCAATTAGGGAGGTCCTGGAAAGGTCCTAGAGTATATATACTGCTGGTTGTTCACTTGCTCTTTGTCTGGCGTGCGATCACATATGTGGGAGCACCCAGATCCGTAGTCAGATCCTTAAGTGTGCCGGGACCAGCTGGAGCTGTAATCCTACACTTAGCTAGATTATTGATAGCTAAAGTACTAGTTTGATTGTGATTTTCTGTTATGACTTTTGCCTGCCTCGACTATCCTCCTGAACTCTGACCTTGTACCTCGATATTTCTGATACTCTGTTGCCGAACCTCGGCTCGTTCCTAGACTCTGTTTCTGCCTCCTGATTTTGTACCCCGATATATCTGATACCCCGTTGCTGAACCCTGCCTGTACTTTGACTCCGCCTTTGCCTACTGTATTTGTACTTTATCTGTCCGTGTGTGTACGACCTGGCTTGTCTGACCTCGAGAACCGACCTCACGATTGGAGGCGGTTCCCAGTCCTGTTAGCGACACTTCTTCCTGAGTGTCACTCTCGGACTTTCCTTCCTACTGTCAGTCTGACTCCTCCCGTCTTGGAGAGCTCAGGTCTGCGGAAGGAATCCGTGCAGTTCTCCTTGCTGCACTGAGGCCTAGGCCTCCTAGTGTTACTGTTACACCAAAACACTACACTCTACTCAGGCGAACAGAGGTTAGTTTGTATATCGGATTATCGGTGAGACTGCAGATCACTTATAATCTGGTATATATCTGTATTTCCGGCGATACTGCAGATCACCGGTAATCAGATACTCTCTGCGCCCACCGATCGTTACAGAATGCCAGACCACAAAAACGATGGAATCACGCACTGATCCTATGACTGTGCTTGCCACTTCGGTGGATAACATTCATCAAGCACTGGGCCAGCACAAAGCCTTAATTGATGCCTTATCAGGCTCTGTGAAAACCCTACAGACGTCAGTTGATTCAGTGCGATCCCCTCCTAGTGATGACATACGTATGCCTGTACCTGATAAGTTTTCCGGCCACAAATCTGACTTCCGGAATTTCAGGAGTAGAGTGTTGTCATATTTCGAGTTGAGACCCCGATCCTCGGGGACTGAGGCCCAACGGGTCATCTTCATTAAAACCCTGCTGACTGGCGACTCCCAGTCCTGGGCATATAACCTGCCTTCTACCGATACAGCTCTAACCTCGGTAGAGGAATTCTTTAAGGCTATGGCCGTAATTTACGACGACCCTGACCTTGCTGCATCCTCTGAGCGGAAGCTCAAACTTTTGCGGCAAGGCAGAGGTTCGGTTGAGGATTATGCGGCAGAATTCCGCAGGTGGTCAGTCACTACTAGATTTGACAACTTTGCCTTAATGGATTACTTCTTGTCTGGGTTGTCAGAGGAGGTCTCCGACTTAATGTTAACCGTGCCTGAGCCCAAGACGGTTGATGAAGCCATATCATCGGCCATTCGAGTGGATCGCAGGTTGCGCCACCAGAGGCAGGCTAGGGGCAGTCACCGTGTCAGGGTGACATCGTACGCGGCACCATCCGCTACACCCCTAGTGACACCTTCTCCGCCTGTCTCACCCTCCCCGGCCTTGCCACCGCCCGAACCAATGCAGATTGGTCGGTCAAGGCTGACCCAGGTGGAACGAAGGCGGAGAATGACAGAACAGCTGTGCCTGTATTGTGCAGCAGCAGGGCATAGAGTGCGAAACTGCCCTAACAAGTCGGGAAACGAGTTTGCCTAGGAGTAGTGGGGGGTGACACCCTGGGCACGCAAATTGCACCCCTTAAAGAGAAAAAATTACTTCTCCCTTGTACGGTTACATGGGAGGATAAATCTGTATCCACTGAAGCCTTTATTGATTCTGGCTCAGCGGCTAATTTTATGAACTTCGAATTTGCTCAGGAGTTGGGCCTCCCACTCACTCCTGTGAGGCCCCCCATTCAGGTTACGGCAGTGGACGATTCCCCTCTGCAACGGAATCGTGCCCTGTCACAGACTCCGATGGTGAGACTTACCATAGGGGTTCTGCATGGGGAAGAATTACAATTTTTTGTGCTGCACATGTCAACCTCCACTATTATCTTAGGCATGCCGTGGTTGCAAGTCCATTCACCGCACATCGACTGGGCCACAGGTCAGTTAACCTCCTGGTCTCCCCATTGTTTTCATCAGTGTTTGGGGAAGCTAACATTGGGGCAAACCAGAATTCAGGTGGAAGGGGTACCAGACCAGTATGCTGAATATTCTGATGTTTTCTGCCCTAAAGCTGCCGATAAATTGCCTCCACATCGCCCTTTCGACTGTCCCATTGATCTCCGTTCTGGTTGTGTACCCCCCCGGGGTCGTTTGTACAATTTGTCGGGGCCCGAAAAATTGGCGATGCAGGAGTACATTAGGGAGAATCTGGCCAAAGGCTTTATTCGGCCGTCCCGGTCGCCTGCTGGGGCAGGCTTCTTCTTTGTAAAAAAGAAAGACGGAGGTCTGCGGCCTTGCATTGACTACCGCGGTCTTAACAAGATTACAATAAAAAATCGCTATCCGCTACCCTTGATAGACGATCTTTTTACACAAATCACTGGCGCCCAGATCTTTTCTAAGCTGGATTTGCGAGGTGCGTACAACCTGGTACGCATAAGAAAGGGCGATGAATGGAAGACGGCCTTTAATACACCAGACGGGCATTATGAGTACCTGGTAATGCCCTTCGGGTTATGTAATGCCCCGGCCGTCTTCCAGGAACTCATCAACGAGGTCTTCAGAGAGGTGTTGGGAAGATTTGTTCTAGTTTATCTAGACGATATTCTTATCTTCTCCAACAGTCTCTCTGAACATAGGACCCATGTGAGGTTCGTTTTGAACAGACTAAGGCAGAATCTATTGTATGCTAAGTTAGAAAAATGTATCTTCGAGGTAACATCTGTCGCTTTCCTGGGGTACATAATCTCTACTACTGGCCTGTCCATGGATCCGGCCAAGGTCTCCGCTGTGTTAGAATGGCCTCAGCCGGTAGGCTTGAAATCGCTTCAGCGGTTTCTTGGCTTTGCCAACTATTATAGGAGGTTCATAAAGGGGTACTCTACGGTGATTTCTCCACTTACCAGTCTCACCAAGAAAGGTGCAGATACCACTCACTGGTCTCCCGAGGCGTTACAGGCTTTTGCCACCCTGAAGGGCTTATTTTGTTCTGCACCCATCCTCAGGCATGTGGATACGTCTTTTCCTTTTATTGTTGAGGTGGGTGCCTCAGAGGTCGGGGTGGGGGCTGTGCTGTCTCAGCGATCTGGCTTGCAGGGTAGATTGCACCCATGTGCCTACTTCTCCCGTAGATTCTCCCCTGCGGAAAGGAACTACGATATTGGCAACAGAGAGCTCTTAGCCATTAAGTTAGCCTTCGAGGAATGGCGACACTGGTTAGAGGGAGCGGAGCATACGGTCACGGTTTACACTGACCATAAAAATCTAGAATACATCGAGGGAGCTAAGAGGTTGAGCCCTCGCCAGGCTCGTTGGTCATTATTTTTTTCTCGATTCTCTTTCATTATTACGTATACACCGGGTAGCAAGAACACTAAGGCGGATGCCTTGTCCAGGTGCTTTGAGTCAGAGACAGCACAGCCCTCCATTCCAGAGACTATTGTTCCCCAGAGGTTGGTACTGGCCGCAACAGAGACTTGGGAGGATTGGAAGGGGACTTTAATTCCCTTCCAACAAGATATCCCAGAAGGAAAACCCGCAGGGGTGCTGTTCATTCCGCTACCGTTCCGTCTCCAGGTTCTAGAGATGTTCCATACGCATAAAAATGCTGGGCATCCTGGAGCATCTAGAACACAGGATCTGGTAGCTAGATGTGCTTGGTGGCCTTCCTTGGCAGCTGATTGCAAGGAATTCGTGAGGGAATGTGCGGTTTGTGCTAAGAGTAAACCCTCCCGGCTGGCACCTGTGGGTACCTTGCAGCCTTTACCCACCCCGAGTGAGCCATGGACCCATTTGTCCATGGATTTTGTAGGTGAACTTCCCAAGTCAGAAGGCATGTCGGTCATTTGGGTGGTAGTCGACCGCTTCAGTAAAATGGCCCATTTCGTGCCCTTGAAAGGACTCCCCTCGGCCCAGGAATTGGCTGACCTGTTTATCACACATGTGTTCCGGCTGCATGGCATTCCGGAAAACATAGTGTCGGATCGGGGAGTCCAGTTCATTTCTAAATTCTGGAGGGCATTCTGCCAACAAATGGGCATGAAGTTGTCATTTTCATCGGGCTACCACCCACAGACCAATGGGCAAACGGAGAGAATCAACCAGTCTTTGGAGCAATTCTTGAGGTGCTATGTTGCAGAAACACAGAACGACTGGGTCAAATTTCTGCCTTTCGCGGAGTTCGCACAAAACAATTTAAAAAGCTCCTCCACCGGATTCTCTCCATTCCAGGTGGTGTCTGGAAGATTGCCCAAGTTCTCACCATTGCCAGTGGCCTCCTCTCCGTTTCCAGCTTTGGAAGCCTGGCAGAGATCTTTTAAAGATATTTGGCGCACGGTGAGAGATAATTTACGAAAAGCTTTTGTTAATCAAAAGGGTCAAGCTGATAAGAGACGTTCAGTAGAGTGGAGCTTCCAACCTGGAGACTTGGTTTGGGTGTCTACACGTCATTTGGCTCTGAAACAACCTTCTGACAAACTTGGTCCCAGGTTCGTGGGCCCATTCCCTGTGACTAGGAAGATCAACGATGTCACATATACCGTTGATCTTCCCACCAGCATGCGGGGAGTGAGGTCTTTCCATGTATCACTTCTCAAACCCGCAGTCCAGCTGGGTCCCACTCCTCCTCCTCCTGTCTTAGTCAATGCCCAACCCGAGTATGAGGTGGAAAAAATCATAGATTCACGTACTGTACAGAACTCGGTGCAGTATCTCGTACATTGGAAGGGGTACGGCATTGAGGAGAGGCAATGGGTACCTGGGAACCGCATGCATGCGGATGAGTTAGTGAGGGAATTTCATACGGTACATCCAGAAAAGCCTGGAAGGAGTTGTCCGGAGTCCACTCCTCGGGGGGGGGGTACTGTAAGGAAACGCGGAAATGCCGCCGTCTCTCAAGGTGAGGCGGCTGTTTCCGCGTCCAGCATGGCGTCACAACGCGGAAAAAACGCTGCATGCCGCATAGGCAGTGCGGCGGAATCCGCATCAGAGGCGGCCCCCGCACTAGATACATTGCATGACAGTACTGGTGTGGCTGGGACTGATAGTCCACCAAGATTCAGACTTACACGCGCGCGAGCAGAGAGGCAGAGTTTAAATAGCAGTTAGAAGGGTGTCGGCTGACCAGCTGGGTCAGCTGACAAATTCCACTGCTCTCATTGGACCAGCAATTAGGGAGGTCCTGGAAAGGTCCTAGAGTATATATACTGCTGGTTGTTCACTTGCTCTTTGTCTGGCGTGCGATCACATATGTGGGAGCACCCAGATCCGTAGTCAGATCCTTAAGTGTGCCGGGACCAGCTGGAGCTGTAATCCTACACTTAGCTAGATTATTGATAGCTAAAGTACTAGTTTGATTGTGATTTTCTGTTATGACTTTTGCCTGCCTCGACTATCCTCCTGAACTCTGACCTTGTACCTCGATATTTCTGATACTCTGTTGCCGAACCTCGGCTCGTTCCTAGACTCTGTTTCTGCCTCCTGATTTTGTACCCCGATATATCTGATACCCCGTTGCTGAACCCTGCCTGTACTTTGACTCCGCCTTTGCCTACTGTATTTGTACTTTATCTGTCCGTGTGTGTACGACCTGGCTTGTCTGACCTCGAGAACCGACCTCACGATTGGAGGCGGTTCCCAGTCCTGTTAGCGACACTTCTTCCTGAGTGTCACTCTCGGACTTTCCGTCCTACTGTCAGTCTGACTCCTCCCGTCTTGGAGAGCTCAGGTCTGCGGAAGGAATCCGTGCAGTTCTCCTTGCTGCACTGAGGCCTAGGCCTCCTAGTGTTACTGTTACACCAAAACACTACACTCTACTCAGGCGAACAGAGGTTAGTTTGTATATCGGATTATCGGTGAGACTGCAGATCACTTATAATCTGGTATATATCTGTATTTCCGGCGATACTGCAGATCACCGGTAATCAGATACTCTCTGCGCCCACCGATCGTTACACTTCCCCATGAATTGGCCCTAGACTACGATACACACACTACACTACACATACATAAACATAATCTCTCTTTTTTATTCCTCATGTTAACTCCCAAACCAGCTCCTGCCATCTCCAACTCAAAAACATCTCACATCCGTCCTTTTCTCACTCAAGACACAACAAAAATGTTAATACATGCTCTTATAATTTCCCGTATGGACTACTGCAACATACTACTTTGTGGACTAACTTCTAACAGACTGGCCCGCTCCAGTCGGTACTGAACTCAGCTGCTCGTCTCATTCATCTTTCTTGTCGATCTTCCTCTGCTGACCCTCTCTGTCAAGCTCTTCACTGGCTGCCAATTAACCAGAGGATCCAGTTCAAACTCCTAACCCTAACCTACAAAGCTCTCCACAACCTCTCTCCCCGGTACATATCCTCACTAATTTCCAGATACAAACCCAATCGCAATCTCAGATCTGCACATGATCTTCTGTTGTCCTCCTCTAGAATCACCTCCTCACATTCAAATTTACAAGATTTTGCACGCGCTTCACCCCTCCTCTGGAATGCCCTCCCACAACTCATTCGTCACTCGCCAACCTTTGTGACCTTTAAACGCTCTCTAAGAAATAATTTGTTCCGACAAGCATATGCGCTACCTTAGGCCACTTCCCTTTGTCCTAAGACCAAATTGCACTCCTACTAGGTATCTTAAAACACAAAGCCTCTATATATTTGCTGTATACTACCCCTCCTCCTGTTGCCCCCCCCCCCCCCATTCCCTTTAGATTGTAAGCTCGCAAGGGCAGGGCTCTCTCCCCTTTTGTATCTTGGAAATCATTATACATTTTACTTATCAGGTTACTTTTATCACTGTCATTACCACTTCTATATTTTGTATTCTGTATTTTTTATCATTTTTTGTATTTTGTCACTAATTATGTATCTTGTATTTTGGTGTACACCATTGTCTGTATTATTATGTACCCCATGTTTGTTTCTTACTTTGTCCAGCCCCATGGAATATGTTGGCGCTTTATAAATCAATTATAATAATAATAATATGCCTATGGTAGGGATTAGACCATACTTTGTGCAGTGCTGTGTGAGATGTCAGCGCTATATGAATAAATTATCGTTGAATACTGGAAAAAACAGCCTGCCAGCTATGATCGCGGGCTGGCAGGGTGATCACCGCAGGACGCTTTGTTTACTGATGGCCGCTTGTGCGAGCGCAAGCTCCCATAAAATCTCGCTCCTCATGAGATGACGGCGTACAGGAACAACAGAGCCGCTCTTCCTCCGCCATAAGGTGTTAGGTGGTCGGGAAGTACAGTAGTTAAAATATACGTGCAGAGCATGTACAAGAAGTAATGTTACCCAATCGCTTGTTCCAGTGGCGATCTTCTTGGAAACAATGGCGTCATGTGACCTGCCATCAGTATGTACCAGCACGTCACATGACGCCGCAATCGCCATGGAGATCACTGCTGGAATGAGCAATTGGGTGAGTTACACCAAATCACTCATTGGCCACACGATCCGGAGGGAAGGAGCGAGAAGAAGCAAGTAGGAGTGGACTGCATTTAAGAGGAATGCGGCCGGATTGCAAAAGAAGTTTGTCCACCTCTGCTCTAGATGGTCCAGAGGCTTCCACGATCCTCCTTCAGCCCATCATTCAAGCACAGGAACCCTCTAATACTTTTTGTCAAAAGCTTGTTGGATAGGTTTCTTGTAGCCATGCTTTTGCCAGTGGACAGGCAAATCTGGACTGGGCATGTCTGAGTTCCACCCATGTCCAGTAGAACAAAGCACTTGTACATCGGGGTAAAAAACGATTCTACGTTCAACTTGGCATGCGTGGACATCACTCGCACATGGCCTGAATGCACTCATCCACGGCCGGGAGTGCGACAAGAAGACAATGAGGGACTTTGTACTAGAACAGTGAATTCTATAAGCATCCAGCTAACCCCCCCCATATCACATGATCTTCCAGTGTGTTGTGGGTCAGAAGGCTAAGTAACATTGTACCCTAGACTGTGGAGGTGCATCCAATATACAGCAATATACAGAAGCATTTCTGAAAATGGGTACCCCAAATAACTTATTATAATTAATAATTATGTTTTTCTTTACACCTCTATGGTTACGCTTTAAACTTTTGCTGTATTTTTAGAAGATCAAAAGATTAAAGTAAACGTGAATGGCTCCAAACTATCAGAGCAGCTTGCAGAGACCACACCAGGTGCTCAGGGAGTGTGGAGACATTTCAAAAAACGGAACGGAACTTGCTGGTTCCAGAGAGGGTCAGCCATTAGATCTGGTGAGCTGCTCAAAGTACTTTGGTGGAGGATTATTTTTCACCCAAACTGCATGCTTGAGCACAAGAGGTGTCTGAAAAGACTAACAGTATTACGCTATGTGGAGGTTGTTTTTCTATTTCATCTTAAGGCTTGGAGGTCGCAGTCTACCAGTGTAAGGGGTGGAACCCCAACAAGCGCTGTTGCTGATCTTTAATCCGGTCAGCCAAAGTGTCTGGTGAGCGGATAGTGGTTATGATATTGCTGTCGTGGTGGATGATCGTGCTTTTTATTGTTCGTTTGAGGATTTAAAGGGACATTGTAATTTTTCGAAGGACTTTCAACAGTACAATAGACAGGGCCGGATTTCTGGCAAGGCCACATAGGCCATGGCCTAGGGCACCAGAAATTTAGGGGCGGCTCAATGAGGGGCAGTAAAGCTGTCCTATGCAGCCATCCCTATCTACAAGGACAGATTTACCCTTTGAACCCTCTGTCCTGTACTTGTGTCATCCCTGCAAGACCTGTAAGCTCTATACTGCAGGTATACATCAGCCTAACTCTCATGGTGACACAATGGGTCCATCATTAACGAGATAGCAAGCATAACATAAAAGTTCTTAAGGAAAACATAACATAGTCTATACGCCTATTACTAAAATAGTTATTGTCTGTGACATCCAATGATGAAAAGTAAGTAGAATTCTCATTGGGGCACACAGATATAAAAAACAAATAGACAGTATAGTTGGCCTTGGGCGGTAAAAAGTACAAATCCGGCCCTGACAATAGAGACTATAACTATATAGGAATGTGTGATGTTTTAGAGACATATATAACAAGGATATGATTTAGCTCTGAGAAGCGCATACCAGAGATAGATTAACGTTGATTGAGGGAATACCCCCTTAAAAGGGAATGCGCACCTGAGCTAAGTTGCAGAAACTCATAAAATCTGGTAAAGTTCGAGTGGTGGGAAAAGCGCAATAACCACTTTGCAAAAGAATATACAGAAGCATTTCTGAAAATGGGTACCCCAAATAACTTATTATAATTAATAATTATGTTCTTCTATACACCTCTATGGTTCTGCTTTAAACTTTTGCTGTATTTTTAGAAGATCAAAAGATTAAAGTAAACGTGGATGCGTAGTAAATTTAAAATCCATTCAAAGAGATTGAAAAAGACTTTGCTTTTAAACTGCAATGAAAACCTGTCTAAAAAGGAGGATATTAACCTATTTTGGTTCCTGAATGTAGAAACTACGTCCAGGAACCATGCGCGCTAGCGTGCGCTCCCGCGGCCGATCGCGCGCGTGCACGCGCACTCCCGGCCGCGGATTCGGTAGCCAGGGAATCAATGTATCGGGCTATGGTGCCCGATCACTGATTCCTCTCCCCCGCTGAAAAAGCGACAGCTTCTCTCTGAAGCTGCGCCTTTTCTGGCCGTTCCCTCCCCGATGCGTCACTCTAAGTGTGTGTTACGCTTAGAGTGACGTCATGTAAACAAACTCATGGCCGCCATCTTGTGGCCAAAAAGCAATACTACAACTGAAAATAAAAATAAATTAAAATGAACACACATTTACATTATAAATCTATTGTTTACCTCCCACCCTCCCAAAACTACCCAAATAAAATGTTTACTATAAAAAAAAACCATTGCAATAAAAAAAAACATGTAAATATTTACCTAAGTGTCTAAACTTTTTAAATATCAATGTAAAGATGAAATATTTCTATATTTTTTTTTTATTTTAAACTTGTTAATAGTGATAGATGCAAAATGGAAAAAATGCACCTTTATTTCCAAATAAAATATTGTCGCCATACATTGTGATAGGGACATAATTTTAACGGTGTAATAACCGGGACATATGGGCAAATACAATACGTGAGTTTTAATTAGGGAGGCATGTATTATTTTAAAACTATAATGGCTGAAAACTGAGAAATAATGAATTTTTCCATTTTTTTCTTATTCTTCCTGTTAAAATTGTTTACAGTAAAGTGGCTCTTAGCAAAATGTACCCCCCAAAGAAAGCCTAATTGGTGGCGGAAAAAACAAGATATAGATCAGTTCATTGTGATAAGTAGTGATAAAGTTATAGGCTAATGAATGGGAGGTGAACATTTCTCACGTGAAAACCACGGAACCTGAATGGGTTAAGCTGCAAGCAAAAGAAAAAATACCCTCACTTGATGTTTTCTCCCATTCACTTGCTTTGCCATTGCTATCTTCACATTGATAAAGTCAGTATAAAGCTGCTCCTGACTCCAAAAAAGACATTTTGCGGCTTTTTTAATACTTACAGCCACTGTCAAATGGTAGCTGCAGCAATAGAACAACAACAAGAAAGCTGTGTTTGGTGGAGAATAAAAGCGGAATTAAATCAGCAAGAAATACACATTACCGGTTTAAAGCTGCTTTTACAATAAGGTAGTGATACTGGAGCAAACCGAGGGTGAAACAGCTGCAGAATGGCATAACTATGTTATCAGTCAAAGGGAACGTGTCTAAATCCACAAAAGGAAAGCAAACGTGCAAACAATGTACATTTTGCTATTATATGATTGCTCTATGTCTGGCTTCAGAGTTATTTTTCTTTCCTCTGAAATTACCTTTTTTATGTGTGTATGAAGTGAGACTTCTGCCTGAGTTATACATTGGACCAGCCCATCCCTGCCTCCTTAAACTGCTCCCATTGGCTGACGGTCTCCATTTTCTCTCATGTGAAATGCGAAATAGCATTAAGTAGGCATCGTTCTTCTAATTTGCCTAGTGTAGCTCTTTCTGAGAGACTAAAATAATGCTGTAACTCAGGTCAGGTCCCATTTGGAAAGTTTTTGTTACCCACAGCAACTAATGATATTTCTAGCTAACAAGCATTGTAACAATGTCAGTCCATTGCAGGAGAACCAACGGCTATTCTCATATAGACAGAGGAAGCCAAAGGCAGTAGACTTCCTGTGCCTGTCATAGATTTTAAATATTTGTTTATTTAAAAAAAATCTTGCGAGCTTCAAAGAAAAAAAGAAAACAGATCGCCGGGAAGTCTTATTATCATTCTTCATATTTGTACAAGCATTTTACTTACTAATCACATTTTTGACACAGAGCTGCTGCTAGGCAAAGACCTTGGAAAAGTTTACTTCCTGCTTTTTTACTTTCATTGAGCTCTCCAGTGTACTTCTGTCTGGAGTGGCAGATAGACTTAAGAATCTGGCACTAGATACTGTACATCCGGTGGGGTGCTCACCTTAAGCCCCGTTAAATTGTGCTCACAGTGAGGTACAAGTCCAATAAATGGGAACAGACTCTCTTGCTGTTTATAGTACTTCTGTCTGGGTGTGCAGTTTTGGTCAGGGCAGGGGGTACACTTTAGGTACGAGATATTACCAAAAGTAATATTGTTGGTAATATCTCTGACCTCTCCATTTCTGACTCTGTCTTTCTTCCTGACATCTATATTCTAACACTGAACCAAAAGAACTGCACACCTGAAATGGAGCAGTGCTGGTGCAAGAACCTGTAGCAGCGGATAATTCAGTATACGAAGAAGGGGTACACACAAAGACTTTTCGGGCATAATATAACTTTTATTGTCCCAATGCACACATATACAACATATTATCGTCATAGCCGACAATCGTTTATTTTGTCTGTTTATGCCTTGACAAAGGGGATCTGTCCTAGGCCCAGAAACGATCATCGGTTTGTGACAATAATGTGTGTATTGGGTTCTGTCAAAACCAGCTTTATCAGCTGAAAAAACATTTGTACACACGCCAGATTTGACATCCAAACGACCGGTCGTTCAGACATCCAAACGGCCGGTCGTTTGGAAAAATCAGACTTGTGTACGCACCTTATCACTAACAGCAACCACCATCAAAAGTCATGACACATATCCATTCTATAACCAACGATTCGTTTCAGGGCCACAGAGGGTCCCCTTTGTCACTATGTGGCTCCGAAAAGAATCGTTGGTTATAAAATGAATGTGTCACAACTTTTGAATAAAAGTGGATTGTATCACGTTGGAGTGTGCGGACCTTATGGATTTCTGTTGACTTTGTTTGTGGTCCTGCACCTCACCAGTGGTGTGCGTCTCTTCTCTTGAATATGAAAAATTGAATAAACTACAAATTCTAATAGTCATGTATAGCGTGCTATCTTCACACAAAAATCTAATTCCCAGTAGTGTCATACTAAACTAGTCTGCAGACACTATCTCTAAATATTGCAACCAGTTAAATCGTATCTTGTAGTTTATTCCATTTTTGATTTATTGCACTTAATTAGTACTAATATATTTTCTTGATCAGGGATCACAATTTGTCCTAAAAATGGTAAATAATTCAGAAGATTTAATTTGTGTCATGTAGAAAGCAGCTGTCCCCAGTTATAATTAAAACTTTGAACATGTATTTCTTCCGCGCACTTAGCTAAAATAATTGAATGTTTTATCTACTTACACAGAGTCATTATTCATGTTGCAATTATATTGAGCAGAAATGGCCATTTACCACTGTAGGTACATGATGGTTTAGCAATGTAGATCTTGGCCCTGAATGCAAATGTGCATTAACATTATTGTACATATGGTAAATATAACCTTAAAAAGGAACTTTAACCAAGGATTGAACTTCAGCTCAATCAGTAGCTAATACCCCCTTTCCCATGAGAAATATTTACCCTTTCTCTAATAGATCATTGGGGAAGGGGATGGGGGGTTGTGTGGATGATATTGTGGTGAAACCCCTCCCACAATGTAATGTCATGGCCATGGTCCTTACAGTTTGCTGTTTGTGAACCTCGTTGCATTGTGGGAAATAAAGGCTTTCTCCAACTGAAGCCATAATGTGTGGTAGCTACGAATCTGCTACCACACCTTACGGCTTCAGTTTAATGCAACTGCCTGTGCTAAGAATTTGTTATTGGCTGGCAGGTACAGGTCTTAAAGAGAAACCGTAACTAAGAATTGAATTTCATCCCAATCAGTAGCTGATATTTTCCTTTTCACAAAGGGTACTCTGTATGGCTGATATTGTGGTGAAACCCCTTCCACAGTGTGATGTCAGGACCATGGTTCAGACATAACACTGTGGGAGCCTTGTTGCATTGTGGGAAATAACAGCTGTTTACCGTTGTTTCCAACTGCCAAAAAAGCAAGCAGCATCTCCTTCCACTGACATCACCTGCAGTAAAAACGACACCATGTGATAAATGTCAGAATGTAAATCAGGGAGAGGAAAGATTTTACAATGGGCAAACACTGACTAAATCATCCTCTATAATAAAACCCAAGTGTCTCTGCGTCCCATGTCCCTGTGTGTGTGTTTTTGTAGCACTGCGCATGTGCAGGGAGGGACGCAGAGACACTGAAGGGGAAGAAGGGGCAGGCGTGTGTGCAAGTGCGCGCGCGGCGGACGTGTGCAGCGTTTGCGCGCTTGCAGCGGGCAGGTGCGCGCAGAGACAGACCTTGCCCGTTTTTAAACGGGCTAAGGTCACTAGTTTATACACAATTATTGTAAAAATGAAGCACTTTTTTATTACATTATTTTTACTGGAGTTCCTCTTTAAGGTGCCCATTAACAGTACAATCTCCTGCATGTTCAGTCACATGATCAATTGAACCGGGCAGCATTAGTGGTACCAATTGTTTGAATTACATTTTTGCTTCCACTTGTGTGTCCATCGTATCGGCTGGTCAATTGCGCATTGCAAAACCCATCACTGCATATATCTACCTGTTGTTCACTGTGCACCCACCTCCCTACGTGAGCGCACGCAGTGTTACTGTGCCTGTCCGGTACCTGTCTGTGTGTGACAGGTGCACATTCTAATACCCATCACTGCATATATCTACCTGTTGTTCACTGTGCACCCACCTCCCTACGTGAGCGCACGCAGTGTTACTGTGCCTGTCCGGTACCTGTCTGTGTGTGACAGGTGCACATTGTAATACCCATCACTGCATATACCTACTACCTGTTGTTAACTTCAGTGCACCCACCTACCTATGTGAGCGCACGCAGTGTCACTGTGCCTGTCCGGTACCTGTCCGTGTGTGACAGGTGCACGTTTGTAATACCAGTCATTGCATAATTGTTCACAGTACCTGTGTGACCGCACGCTGTGTAATATACCACTCCGAGCATACCTGTTAACTGCACCTGTGTGACAGCTGCACTTGTATTGTAATACCAGTCACTGCATACCTTTCACTGCATCTGCATCTGTGACTGCACATTGTATATTACCTGGCAGTCAGTGCATACCTTTCACTTCAATGGATGGCAGACTTGCACTCCATAACAGATTCTCGTTAAAGGTAGTAAAGTCGATCAGTGTCATATACAGCAGGTCCTCGAAAGTCCTCCTGTATTGTTATTTTTTGTCACTACTTCGGGACTTGCATGTCATGCCTACTGCCTTCCTTGGATGTGTGGTGGTAGCTGTTTCTCAGGCTCCAACTCCGGACCAGAATCGAACCCTGACTCCCCGGCCGTACGATTTCTTTAACAATGGTAGTGAAAGAACCTTCGACAGTATGAGCAGCAATGGACTACTGGGTGCGCAGGCTTGACCTGTGGCCAGAGCTGTCCCAATTTGCCATCCAACTTCTGTCTTGCCCTGCCTCAAGCATCCTGTCAGAAAGGAGGGACATTGAAGATAATAAAGTCGTTGCTTCATTGTGGACAGACCAAATTTGATCAGCTGGACAGTCATTGTTGTTCTATCATTGAGTTACTGCAGCCCGGCGACCATATGGGCTTGACAACTGCCACGGGCTGCACTCTCACCATGGTGCGCAGTAGTCCAGCACGGCCGTCAATACACAAACAGCTGTTTGCGGTGCATTACACAGTGAGTTTGGTGTGTCAATGTGAAGCAGTACTCTAATTACACTCCCTGATTGATGTATACACATGCAAGATGTTTTAAAGCGCTTTAGGCCTGCAATTTAGCATTCAATGTGATTTCTGCCCTTAAAACGCTGCTTTGCGTCCAATCCAGACTTTTGCCGTCTATCCCACTCCACCATGCCCCCCTCCAGGTGTTAGACGCCTTGAAACATCTTTTCTATCACTTTTGTGACCAGCATAAATGTTTCTAGTTTTCAAAGTTCGCCTCCCCATTGAAGTCTATTGCGGTTCGCGAAAGTTTGCACGAACCGAACTTTCGTGGAAGTTCACAAACTCGGTTCGTGAACCGAAAATCGGAGGTTCAGGCCATCTCTACAGTACAGTATGTATGGTGGTATGTTGTAACCTTGAGATTTTTTTTCTTTAGTTGTGTTAGGCAGGGAACATACTTGACCTGACATTCTGCATTATGACTCTGCACATTTTGACACTTTTCTCTATCAGTTACATCAGCTGCTGTGAAAAAACGTGTGCGTTTTCCTGCATAGAAACACACTTGTGTGTGTGCAGAAAAAGTATGCAGTAAACTGAAAAACAAGTGTTTTCCCTGCCTCAGGCTTCTCCACAAGCGGTAATTAACCACTTTAACTCCCACGGTACGAATTTCTCCGTCCCTTTTTTCCCCCCTAAAAAACCAGGGACGGAGAAATCCGTACCTTCCGCGCTACCGCCGCTGTCCGCGCTCCCGCCGCTCGTGCGCGCGCACCCGCCGCTCGTGCACGCCGCCGCCTGCTCGCACGGAGATCAATGAACGGGAAAATCCATTCCCGTTCGTTGATCTAAGCCTCCGCAATGATCGTGCTGCTTCTATTAGAAACAGCGCGATCATTGTGATCTTCCCAGCCTCTTACTGCTTCCTGTAAGCGTCCGGAAGGACGCTTACAGGTCGCATGTAAACAAACACACTGTGGCCATCTTGTGGCCAAATAGTAAACTACACCCTAAAAGCATTTTACATAAACCAACATTACATTTACACAATAAATTAACTCATTACCTCCCACACTCCCCAATTATTATTATTATTTTTTTTTGTAATTAAAAAAAAAAAAAAATACAATAAAAAAAACACATAAATAGTTACCTTAGGGACTGAACTTTTTAAATATTTATGTCAAGAGGGTATAACACTGTTACTTTATAAACTATGGGCTTGTAATTAGGGATGGATGCAAAACTGAAAAAAATGCACCTTTATTTCCAAATAAAATATTGTCGCCAAACATTGTGATAGGGACATAATTTAAATGGTTTTATAACCGGGACAAATGGTTACATACATTTCATGGGTTTTAATTACAGTGGCATGCTTTATTTAAAAACTATAATGGCCGAAAACTGAAAAGTAATAATTTTTTCCCACATTTTTTCCTATTTTCCCATTAAAACACATTTAGAATAAAATAATTCTTGGCATAATGTCCCACCTAAAGAAAGCCTAATTGGTGGCGAAAAAAACAAGATATAGTTCATTTCATTGGGATAAGTAATAATAAAGTTATAGACGAATTAATGGAAGGAGCGCTGAAAGGTGAAAATTGCTCTGGTGCTCAGGGGGTAAAACCCCTCAGTGGTGAAGTGGTTAAGCATTACGCATTACTGTAAATTGTAATATTTTACAGTTAGCTGATTAAAGAAACAAAAAATCAAACATAAAAACTTGTTTGAACCTAAAAAAAGAAAAGCGGTGATTTTTACAGAAGATATCTCTGACCCCTACGTGCAGTGTATACTTGCAAAACAAACCTGATCCGAATCCTGTAGTGGGAACCTTACCAACAAGCAGAATGTATGCAGTAATACAATATAACATTCTGTATGTAGAATTCAAAGAATGTAGGTCATCATCACTATCCTATTGTCTGCCAGTTGTGGCCATACAATTTTGACGTGAATTGTAACTGACATAGCAATAGAAGGAAAGGCTATACCATTACATAAACATGATCCATACAGCTAAATGCATTAACATTTCATAAGGTGGTAGTCTGTGAATTTTTATACAGTCAAAGAACTTGGAATGCTGTGTGTATATTTACTGCATATTTTTCACATGCATTAATGCAATATTATACATATATAAATATAAATACATATTTACTTTCACAAATATTTATATTTGTTGTCAACTAGAAAGACCAGTCCCTTCTTTACTGTGGATGATATGCTTTAAGGAAAGTCTACACACAGAATTATTAAGTAGACTTGCTAAGGGTGTTTATTAAGAATCTGAACCCCCAACCTCATTCTACATACATTTCAGTTTCTCCTACTCTCTTCTTAAAGGACAACTGTAGCAAGAGGGATATGGAGGCTGCCACATTTATTTCCTTTTAAGCAATACTAGTTGCCTGGCTATCCTGCCGATCCTCTGCCTCTAATACTTTTTCTCATAGCCCCTGTACAAGCATATGCAAATCAGGTGTTTCTGACATTATTTTCAGATCTGACAAGATTAGCTGGATGCTTCTTTCAGGTGTGATTCAGTTATTATTGCAGACAAATAGATCAGCAGGACTGCCAGACAACTGGTATTGTTTAACTACCTTATGACCGCCTAATGCCAGTTAGCAGTCGCAAGGTTGTAGCCTCAGGGCCACCTAACACCGATTGGTGTCAAGTCCTGGAGCTGCAGTTTAGCAGGGAACGCATGCACGATTGTTCCCTGCCGATTAACGGAGCTTCGCTCCATGATCAGCCTGTTAGCTAGCTAGTAAACGTAAGGGGAGAGAAATCCCCTTTGTTTACATCCATACAGCACTGCTATCTAGTGCAGCACTGTACAAGGGACACTCAGCTGTCCCTCAGAGCAGCAGGGGATCAAAGCCTTCTCATAGGCTGATGCATATGAGAGGCGGAGAAGAGGACGGATCACCGTCCTATTCAATTCAAGATGGGGCAGGGGGGTGGGAAGGAGAGAAAGGGGGGGAGAGAGGGAAAATCAGGCACTGTAAGCCTGATAAAAAACAAAGGATCGCAGGAGCAATCAGACACATCCAAAAGAATGTCCTGTTAAGGACAAGAAAAGGAGGTAAGATTCATTTGTGTGCTTAGTTGTACAGCTTTGCAGCAACCTGACAAAGCTGCACAACCCTGTGCTGTGAAAAATGCCCTGGTTACTGGGGGGGGGGTTAGCCTGTGGTCCTGAAGTGGTTAAAAGGAAATAAATATGGCAGCCTCCATATGCCTACCACTTCAATTGTCCTTTAACACAAGAGGGGACTCCATAAAAATTCCTCTTTACTCACATAACCTCCTCCAAACTCCCTGGGTAACCCTACTGGGCCTCCAATAGGAGAGCCTCCATGTCATAGCTCTCTGAGCTTCTGTGGTTTCTTCTGGGAAGACTCTTGTGGTGCATGCACCACTCACCATATTCCTCATCCAAAAGTTACTTTGCCTGAGACACCAAAATGGCCAGATATAGTCAAGAGCGATTACCTCCCCCACGTTGTGCCACTGTTAGAGTTGGGCCGAACCTCCGATTTTAGGTTCGCGAACCGGGTTCGCGAACTTTCGCGGAAGGTTCGGTTCGCTTTAAAGTTCGCGAACCGCAATAGACTTCAATGGGGATGCGAACTTTGAAAAAATGATGGTGATGGAAAAGATGTTTCAAGGGGTCTAACACCTGGAGGGGGGGCATGGCGGAGTGGGATACACGTCAAAAGTCCCCGGGAAAAATCTGGATTTGACGCAAAGCTGCGTTTTAAGGGCAGAAATCATATTGAATGCTAAATGACAGGCCTAAAGTGCTTTAAAACATCTTACAGGTGTATACATCAATCAGGTAGTGTAATTAAGGTACTGCTTCACACTGACACACCAAACTGTTCACTGAACAGAACAGGTATACAGTGGCGGGTTCACTGAACAGTACAGGTATGCAGTGGCGGGTTCACTGAACAGTACAGGTATGCAGTGGCAGGTTCACTGAACAGGTATGCAGTGGTGGGTTCATAGTACAGGTATGCAGTGGTGGGTTCACAGAACAGGTATGCAGTGGTGGGTTCACAGAACAGGTATGCAGTGGTGGGTTCACTGAACAGGTATGCAGTGGTGGGTTCACTGAACAGGTATGCAGTGGTGGGTTCACTGAACAGGTATGCAGTGGTGGGTTCACTGAACAGGTATGCAGTGGTGGGTTCACTGAACAGGTATGCAGTGGTGGGTTCACAGAACAGGTATGCAGTGGTGGGTTCACAGAACAGGTATGCAGTGGTGGGTTCACTGAACAGGTATGCAGTGGTGGGTTCACAGAACAGGTATGCAGTGGTGGGTTCACAGAACAGGTATGCAGTGGTGGGTTCACAGAACAGGTATGCAGTGGTGGGTTCACTGAACAGGTATGCAGTGGTGGGTTCACAGTACAGGTATGCAGTGGTGGGTTCACAGAACAGGTATGCAGTGGTGGGTTCACAGAACAGGTATGCAGTGGTGGGTTCACAGAACAGGTATGCAGTGGTGGGTTCACAGTACAGGTATGCAGTGGTGGGTTCACAGAACAGGTACGCAGCCAGGGACAAGCTAAACCTAACTAATCTTTCCCTATGAGAGAGAGTGTGCAGCAGCTCGCCCTACTCTCACTAATGCAGGCACACGAGTGACCGTAATGGTCGCCGCTGCCTGCCTTTTAGTAGGGGGGGAGTGGCTCCAGGGGCTAGTGTAGCCTAATTGGCTACACTGGGCCTGCTGACTGTGATGTAGAGGGTCAAAGTTGACCCTCATGGTGCATTATGGGGCGAACCGAACTTCCGCAAAAGTTCGCCTGCGGGCCGTGAACGCGAACCACTGAAGTTCGCATGGAACCGTTCGCAGGCGAACCATTCGGCCCAACTCTAGCCACTGTATCTTTTGATTAATTCTCCACTTAATCACCTCTTTTATTTAAAGGACAACCGAGGTGATGTGTTTGTATAGTGCCAAGCACACAAATAACTAGGCTGTGTTCCTTTTTTTCCTTCTCTGCCTGAAAGAGTTAAACATCAGTTATGCAAGTGACAGTTTCTATCTGGGTCAGACTATAGCAAAACCCTCAATGATAATACTTTATGGAGATGAAGATTTCATTTTTCAGCACAACCTGGCACCTGCTCACAGTGCCAAAACCACTGGTAAATGCAGGGCCGGATTTATACTTTTTAGTGCCCTAGGCCAATTTTTAATAAGCGCCCCACCCCCCCATGTGAATAGCTATCCATATGCCACTGCCTCTTACACCTGCCAAGTGAGGCCATATATATCGATTTTTCCAGGAAGATTTCATCAGAGTGACCAAATCTGAAATGATTCCTGTTTTTGATTGCTGTCAAATCTATTTTGACATAAAATCGATTGAAAGTATTGATGGGGAATTTACATCTACCAAGGGCTGGGCAGGTGCAACGGTCGATCAGCGAATCATATTTTTGTACATAATTAAACAGTGCAACACTGTTTAGATTGATTTTCAGTAGATTCCCCTGGTGGAATCTATTGAAATTCGATGTGCAGTGTATGGGAGGAATCTATTTCTAGTACACACTGGAATTGATTGTTTTGCCATATTGGATGGCAATCTATAAGCATATGGGTAACAGTTCCCATACATCACTCCATATTATGATCCGATTGAAGTTTATTGAAGTGGAAGAAAATCAATGCAGAAACATGAATGCTGATCGATCTTTCATTTAATTTCTGGCCAAACTGATCAATCAGTAATCGCGACAAAATCTTGATTGCAAGGGCTGGGTGCGCAGCAGAGAGGTGAGACATTAAAATACGGTCACAGGCATGGGGGGTACACTTTACACTTAGGGGGGCCCTGCAGGTGGCGGCAGAGCAAGGACGATTTCCAATAGATTTCATGCTGAAATCTACTGGAAGTCTGTGTGCTGGACATATCCTCCTCAGGTCAGAATCAAACCGGGAAGGATCTATTTTCTATCTGGCCAAACCACAAAGTGATGTAGTAGCCCATTATACAAGTGTACAGGCAATCAGGAGCCAGGCTGTGACACAGCATTCAGCAGCAGTCTCCATACAGGCAAGTCACCTTATCTAAATTGCAGCTTTCTGACTGCAATGTCCATTAGCATTGTTTACTTTCTCTTCTCCCAGGTCCCTATTGATAGCAGCTCTACATGAAAGGTAGATCTTCCATGCTGTGCAGAGATCAGCAGTGAAGGGTCTACACTAAACGTGTTACGTTCTCTGCCTTTGTTTCCTTGGAGTGACACTAACCTGTCAGCTCAGCTGCATTCATTTATCTGTTAACAAGTGGCCATCAGCAGAAACCTCCTACAGATGGAAGAAGTTCTGTGTTCATTTCTCTCACACACATTGAAGAACTCCCGGGCAGTGAGTGGAGGATGACGTGACACAGAGGGGGCGGGGCGGAAACCACTCAGCACAGCCAGCATCACACTCTGTGCCTGCCAGGACATTGCTCTGTGCAGCTACTCTGGTCTGCGCAGTGAGAAGTTTCATGATTTCCTAATGCGTGCACTGCAGCAGACTCAGAGTGGAGCACAGGCACAGCCAGTATAACGCGGTCGGGCGCTCGTCCGGCTGCTATAAAAGTGCCAGTCTGCTGTCCTCCATCCGCCCCTTGCTTAGTGTTGGTTTTCAGTCGCCCTAGGCCCCGGCCTTTCTTGGCCTGCCTGAAATCCGGCCATGGGTAAATGGTTTACTGACCATGGTATTACTGTGCTCAATTGGCCTGCCAACTCTCCTGACTTGAACCCCATAGAGAATCTGTGGGATATTGTGAAGAGAAAGTTGAGAGACGCAAGACCCAACACTCTGGATGAGCTTAAGGCCACTATCGAAGCATCCTGGGCCTCCATAACACCTGAGCTGTGCCACAGGCTGATTGCCTCCATGCCACGCCGCATTGAAGCAGTCATTTCTGCAAAAGGATTCCCGACCAAGTATTGAGTGCATAACTGAACATAATTATTTGAAGGTTGACTTTTTTTGTTTTAAAAACACTTTTCTTTTATTGGTCGGATGAAATATGCTAATTTTTTGAGATAGGAATTTTGGGTTTTCATGAGCTGTGTGCCAAAATCATCAATATTAAAACAATAAAAGGCTTGAACTACTTCAGTTGTGTGTATTTGAATCTAAAATATATGAAAGTGTAATGTTTATCAGTACATTACAGAAAATAATGAACTTTATCACAGTATGCTAATTTTTTTAGAAGATCCTGTATATATACTGTAGTTCTATCACATACTAATAGAGTTTTCCCATGTATAGTCCACTGCTACGTGCCCTAATTTACAAGAATGGAATTAAGGATTACACGAATCATAAAACCAGTTGGTGGCCTAAACGTGTTTTAACAAACATGCGTGTTTTTGTTCTGCTGTGTTTTAATTGACAGATTCTTGTGGTTTGTGGTAAAGTATTTGCACTCATTGTAATGTCGTGCTGGTGTTAAATGACAAAGTGAATGGCACAGGTGTAAGACATTATTCACGATTCACTCTATGATAAATCAATAAAGGAAACTTTGCACAGTGGACATCGCTGGGCTTCTAAAATAATAGTTGCCTGGCTGCCTCTGGCAAATGACTTACTGACCCAGAACTAGCATGCAACTGGAAATGTCAGAGGAGTCAGAAAATAGGATTCACATGCTGGTTTTCAGTCAATGATTTTAAAGCAAACCTGAAGCAAAAATACACTTATAAGATAATGAATTGTATGTGTAGTACAGCTAAGAAATATAACATTAGTAGCAAAGAAAAGTCTTATATTGTTTTCCTGTACAGGAAGAGTTAAAATAACTTCAGTTGTTATCTATACAAAAGAGCTTCTCGGAGCAATTCAACCCACTGGGGTCGAATACAGTCCTGTTTTCTGAAGCACTTAAACAGCCAAGAAACAGTAAGAGACAGCTTGAGACAAGGTTTTACTGCATAAAAGTTCAAAGGGTCAATATTTCCGCTTTATTTATAGCTAAAAGGAAACATCTTGGATTTGAAAAATAATCAGATCTACTTAATTGAGGCTTCCTCTAGCCCCTGGAAGCCTATGTGTCCCTTGCAGTAACTCCGCTCCAAGCCATTCTCCCGGGGTGTCCCCTGTAGCAGCCACCGACCCGGGTAGGTGGGTAGCCTGGTAGCAAGAGCGTGTGCCCGCTCCGCTCCGGATTGTGCTCCTGTGGCCGGGAGCATTCTGCACAGGCACAGTAGTGCTTCACTACACACTTGTGCATGCGATGAGGCTGCCGACCTGGCCAGGCAGCGGCTGCTACATAGGAGACCCCTGGCGAACGGTTTTGGAGTGAAGCTGCGGCGAGGGACACATAGGCTTCCAGGCACCGGAGGAAGCCCCAGGTAAGTAGATCTGATTTTTTTTTTATAAATTCCCACATGGTCCATCTCCACCAGAACCTTAAAGAGGAGCTGTCAGCCATACTATCTCAGGAAAAAAAAACAAATATATAAGTAGATAAATACTTGCTCTACTTACATAACATATGTATTGCACTGTCCATGTTATGATTCCTGTGAATTTTATAAAGGAAAGTTAGAGAATCCTATTCTAGACAGTTTCCATATTTACTGTGGCTATTTTGAAGCCAGCCCTGATGTAATACCTGCCCTTAGTCTCCTCTGCCTGATTGGCCCGCCCTTCACTATAGAAAGTGCATTGTTTCAGCCTGAGACATTTTGGCCAATCAGAGAGGAACAGAGGTGTGGGAGGGGAAAATAGGAGGGAAAGAGGCTTCAGCCAATCAGGCTGCATTAGTTAAGTCTGAGGGGAAGTAGAGAAGCAAAAAAAGACAATTTAGCATGCCCTGCAACTTCTCTTTTGTGTACCAAATTTTCTGTGTACTAAATAAGAGTCATGTAAACTGGTGAATGATAATTAACAAGAAAAATAATAGTGATTTTAACTTTTGGATTGCCTGATTAGCATCCTTATTATTTGTTTACCAAATAAAAATAAAGAATTGATTTTTGATTTTATGCCCGACAGTTACTCTTTAAGGCACAGGAACAGTTTTTTCCCCCTCGGCTGTCAACCCTATGAACTCTCTTTGCACCCTCCCCCCAGTGCCCCCTGCACCCCCCCCCCCCTTAGCTTACGGTCACTGGTCACCAACAAGTTGTAGCTTTGAGTCACCGCCTCTTGAACGTATCTTGTGCACACTGCTGTATGTCATTTAAAGTGTATTGTGCTTACTCTGCTGTTTATCCTGTGTCCTATCTCCTACTTGTGTCCTTTGATGTGCCAAATCCAATTCTGGGCATAACCCAGTCATGCTAGGCGAAAAAACATTTTTATGATTCTGATCATAAATGTATGCATTTTAGAGAATTGTATTATTTAAGTTGCTCTTTTGTATCCTGTTAAACTCCCACTAAAATAACCTCTTAATATATACTTCTAAGTTCCAATGATACCTTGAGGAAACTTGCAGCACACAAGTGAATTGCAGTGGTGGACCAAGCCTTGTCCATGACCAGCATTCAGTGAGGCGTCCTTATCCCCAAACATACATAAGCTGTATGAGTATAGCATTTGGAGGGAACAGGAATTGTCATCAGGTCGGCCAGTAACTACAATCCTTCAGGCATGCCATAACCGCAATATTGACCATGCTAATTTTCCTTAAACTACAGATTGCTTTTTTGTAACCTATACTGATCCAATACTGATTGGACCTGTGTGCAGCTACACCTGTTACATGATAGACACCATGGAAATTGTCTCTATACTGACTGGACAATAGGAACGCTGGGAACATCCTTGACATGGTTGTACATTGAAATATTAGATTTTATGCTTTTACTTCTCCTTGTCATTATCTATGTGAACTTATGAAATTCTGCCTCTGAAGAAGCAGCCATGTTTAGGGCCGTGAAACGTACGTTAGGCTATGCTATGTGGAACTAAACGTGATTCAAGGAACTTGTACTCTAATAATAATATTAATAATCCGAACATTTGTATAGCGCTTTTCTCCTGTCTGACTCAAAGCTCTCAAGAGCTGCTGCCACTGGGACGCGCTCAAGAGGCCACCCTGCAGTGTTAGGGAGTCTTGCCTTGAACTCCTTACTGAATAGGTACAGACCCTCACAAGGATGTGAACCCTGGTCTCCCATGTCAAAGGCGGTGCCCTTAACCAGTACACTATCCAGCCACTACATTACTGTGCTGCATCACATTTGATCTACATGTTTATTGTAATAAAAGGTTATGCTTTAAAATTGGTTTTCAATGCGAAGCCTTAAAACCCACATTTGCTATTGAGAGGTGTGGCCTTGGCCCTTGATATACTGTATATATTTGTATTAAATACAATCCACATCTGCAGTGGATAACCAGCTTTGAATGGGGCATAAAAAAGGAGGGTGATGCAAATTGAAATAGCCCAAGGCATCTCTGTGCTGTATACAGGTGCCAGCCAGCGATCCAGGCAAGAGGGAGCATCATAGAAACACCGGAGGAGTAACTGATTAACGTTGCAGCGCTGCTTCCAATGCTCCATGTTCTTATTGTAAATCTGTGTGGTCACATCTGCTTGCCTAGTCTGCTTGGCATCTTTGCCTGCAAAACAGTCCTGTTTGCCTTGGCAGAGAGATACGTTTTAGTGCAAGCAAAAGTTTCATGCCTGGGGCCCCAGCTTTTCTCTTCTTTACAAATCTGCCTATACTGACTCCCTGAAGGGACAACAACAGCAAGCTGGCTGCTATTCACTTATGGTAATATAGAAAGTTCAGAGTCTTATTATGGACCTGAAAATAGAATGTTTCATTTGAAAACTCTGCTTCTAAATGAGCGCTCATCTTAAAGAGGAACTGTAACCGAATTAACATAATAAAATTGCTTTTTTTTTTTTTGCTTTTTTTTTTTTTTACAATATCCATTCATAAATTATTTAGTCAGTGTTTGCGCAAATGTAAAAACTTTCCTCTCCCTGATTTATTTGTCTTTTAAATTTATCCCAAGCGATGTCATCTTTAGTACTGGCAAGTGATCTCTGTGGAATGTTTGTTACTGAGAGTTCTAAAGCCAGTGCAAAAACATAGCTGGTCTCCCAGAATGAGGGGGGGGGGGATTCCACACAATAAACAGCCTACGGTAAGCCTTAGTTGGAGGGCGGGACTAGATACCAATATACAGCAATATATAGCTATAGGAGGTGTTCCTATTGCTGAAACCATGATAGTCAACGTAAAGTTTATTGATTATGTCCTACATAATTTACTGCATTCTACTCTATGTTGTTACCGTCTTTCCCCGAATATAAGACACTGTCTTATATTCTTTTTGGGGAGGAAATGTGTGCTAGGGCTTAATCAATGTGCGCCTGGGACGCATCTGCCGGGCGCACATGATGACAGGAAGAGAGCGCCAGCACAGAGCCGGCCTAGCGTACTGCGTGAGGGTCACAGGGCCCCCTCACAGATGAATTACAATGCCGCCGCCACCGGAGTAATTACCAGGAACGGAGGGGGACGCAGCCACAAGGGAGGTGCGGTAAGAGACCACGCACCTCCCCATACACACAGCGCCCCGCCCCCAGCTAGTCCTTATTTTCGGGGTAAGCCTTATATTTCAATCATGCTTGAAATATAAGGGAGGCCTTACTTTCGGGGTAGGTCTTACTTTAGGGGAAAGACGGTACAGTTCCTCTTCACATGGGTTCATGTACTTTGGGGGTCTGCAATTCTGTTTTTTGTACGTAAAAATATGCATGTACATTTTCACATATAACCTGCAAGCTTGTAGTGGAAATGGGAGCTAAATTTTCACCATTGCCTTGCTGCTGGTCAGTAGATGGTGGTGCTGTCAAACCCGCTTTCTGCGTGTTTTCCCTTGACTCAGCACTATCCTTCACCCCCCACATCCAGAACGTTTCCAGGTCCTACCACTTCCATCTTCGAAACATGGCCAAAATTCACCCCTACCTAACCTCCCACGCAGCCAAACTCCTGGTCCATGCTCTGGCCTTCTCTCATCTGGACCACTGCAATGCCATCCTTTATGGACTTCCTGAGACCAGACTCCTGCAATCTGTTATGAATGCAGCTGCCAGGCTCACTCATGCCTCCCACCGCTCCTCTTCAGCTGCCCTGCTGTACCTGGCATACAAATCCATCCGCCATACTTTCCTTTCACACATCTTGTATATCGTCCAGAGATACTCCCCAACCCGCTGTCTCCACTCCTCTAACACTCTGCGGATATCCACCGCTTGCATCACTTTCTCAGTCGCAAGGCTCCAGGACTTCTCTGGAGCAGCCCCTACGATATGCAACTCTCTCCTGATCAGGCTTTCCTTCACCTTCAACTTATTCAAGCAGTCCTTAAAGACCCATCTGTTCACCTCATGCAACCCATGCAATCCTTAAAGGACCACTATGGCAAAAAAGTAGGGTGCTAAAGGACCACTATCGCGAAAAAAATAGGCAGTTAAAATCTGACAGAACTGACAGGTTTTGGGCCAGTCCATCTCCTCATGGGGGATTCTTTGTTTTTTTCCTTTGTTTTTAACTGCATTTCCTGAACAGCAGTTGCAAATTCTAACTGACAAAATAGTGTGCAAGTAAGTAGGGAGGCTGGCTGGTATCTTACTATTTTAGCAGTTAAACTGCTGTTCAGGAAATGCTTTTGAAAACAAAGAAAACCCTTAAAGGGGTTCTTTCACGAAAAAAAGTAGGCAGTTAAAAAATGTGACAGATGACAGGTTTTGGGCCAGTCCATCTTTTTAAGGGGGATTCTCAGGGCTTTCTTTGTTTTCAACAGCATTTCCTGAACAACAGTTGCAAAATCTAACTGACATAATAGTGTGCAAGTGATTAGGGAGGCTGGCTGGTATCTTGCTATTTTGGCAGTCAAACTGCTGTTCAGGAAATGCTGTTGAAAACAAAGAAAGCCCTGAGAACCCGCCCTTAAAAAGATGGACTGGCCCAAAACCTGTCATCTGTCACATTTTTTAACTGCCTACTTTTTTCACGATAGTGGTCCTTTAAAGGGAGCCTGAAGTGAGTAAAATTATTTAAAATAAACACATGACGTAGCTGCAAATGAATATTACATACTAACCTCACCGTCAGTTCCTCTCAGAAGCTCACCATTTTCTTCTTATGGTGATCCCTTCCAGTTCTGACAATATTTTGTCAGAACTGAAATATACCAGTTGCTGTCAGTTATATATCAGCAGCTGTCAGTTACAACTGAATGTGCAAGGTAATGTCCATGTTTCTCTATGGCTCAAGTGGATGATATTACAGTTTAACAGTGTGCTTACCAGGAAGCTGTTATGGGGTAATGGAGGACGGAGAATTCCATTGATCACAGTGGACAAATGGGACGCAAGAGAGGAGAAAGAGATTGAGGAGTAGACTATACAGGAGGTAAGTATGACCTGTATATGGTTATTTTGACTTTTTATTTTCAGTTCAGGTTCTCTTTAAAGAGGAACTTCAGCCTAAACAAACATACTGTCATTAAGTTACATTAGTTATGTTAATTAAAATAGATAGGTAATATAATCTCTTACCCACACTGTTTTAAAAAAACAGGCACATGTTTGATTTCATGAGGGCAGCTATCTTTTTGGTTGAAAGGAGGTTACAGGGAGCATGAGACACAGTTCAAACTGTCCTGTGTGCTGATCACCCCTCCCAGTTGCTAGGCAACGTGAATAACAACATAGGAAATCCCATCATGCTTTGCACAGCATCAGGGAAAAAAAGCCTGGGCAGTTTTCTTTGATGGGTGGAGCTTAGCAAAAAATGCAGCTAAAAATGATGCTTTGGTAAGAAAAACAGTTCTGATGCTGTGAAACTGTTAAAGAAACACCAAGCCTTTTCAGTTCTGCTGAGTAGATTTTTAGTCCGGAGGTTCATAAGGTGGCCATGCATGGTACAATTTTCCTTTTTTTTCGGTTAGATAATTTAGTTGGATTATTCCGTTAGATCGAATAGAAAGATTTTTCCAGCATGTCCGATCATATTTTTCTCAAAAAAACGGGATACTCGTTAGAATTTCTTGATCGAAAAAAAAAAATATTTTCAACTTTCATTCGATTTGATCATTTAGATCGAATAACGAGAAAATCTGACGTTTTTATTGTATTGTGTATGGGCACCATTAGAATCCCCCATGAGGAGATGGACTGGCCCAAAACCTGTCGGTTCTGTCAGATCTTAACTGCCTACTTTTTTCGCGATAGTGGTCCTTGAAAATCTGACAGAACCAACAGGTTTTGGGCCAGTCCATCTCCTCATGGGAGATTGTCAAGGTATCCTTTGTTTTCAACAGCATTTCCTGAACAGCAGTTTAAGTGCCAAAATAGTAAGATACCAGCCAGCCAGCCTCCCTACTCACTTGTACACTATTTTTTTCAGTTAGGCCCCGTTCAGACTGCAGAACGCAGACCACAACGCATGCGGACCGCAACGCGTACGAACGCACGCCATCCGCGTTCGTATGCGTTGCGTGGCTGATCGAATCACTGAAAAGTGAATGGGACAGCCATGCGTTTTTACAAAAAATGCGTGCAGCATGCGTTCCCGGACCGCACAGGTCCGGAACGCATGCAGTGTGAACATCAGACATTGCACTCTATGCAATGTCTGATGTCGTGCGTGTCGGCCACCTGCACGCGTTTCCAAAACGCGGCTGGAAACGCGTGCAGTGTGAACGGGGCCTTAGACCTTGCAACTGCTGTTCAGGAAATTCTGTTGAAAACAAAGAGAACACTTAGAATCCTCCATGAGGAGTTGGACTGGCCCTAAACCTTTCATTTCTGTCAAATTTTAACTGCCTACTTTGTTCACAATAGTGGTCCTTTAACCACTTGCCGACCGCACACTCATATCGTGCGGCGGTAAAGTGGTAGCTGGAGGACCAGCGATGCACATCTGCGTTGCCAGGTGCCTCCCTAATTAATCAGGAAAGGCCGCTCGCGCGAGCGGCCGTTTCCTGTTAGATCATGGAGCGGGTCTCCGTGAATAGCCTGCGAGCCGCTGATCGCGGCTCGCAGACTAAATGTAGACGCAAGAGGCTTTTGTCTCCTTTGTTTACATTGAACGGCGCTGCTGCTACAGCAGCGCCGTAAGGCAGATCGGCGACCGGGGATCGCCGCCATGTGACAGAGGACAGCCTGTCACAGGCTGCACAGGACGGATAGCGTCCTGTGCAGCCCCGATCACCGGGGGGGAGAGGGAGGGGGGGAATTTTGCCGCTTTGAGGTGCCCCCCCCCCCGCAACACTCAGGCAGGCAGGAGCGATCAGACCCCCCTGCACATCATCCCCATAGGGGGGAAAAAAGGGGGGTGATCTGATCGCTCTGCCTGCAACCTGATCTGCGCTGGGGGCTGCAGAGCCCACCCAGCACAGATCATAAAAAAACATGCTGGTCCTTAAGGGGGGGGGGGGGGGGTAAAGGCTGGGTCTTCAAGTGGTTAAAATAAAAATTCTGTTCTTAAAGAACAAGCGACACCCATGCTAACCTAGAAATAAAAAAGCACATATATAAGTAGATAAATACTACTTCTACTTAGGAAAAGCAGAGAATCCTACTCTAGGCAGTGGCCATCTTGCCAAGCTAATGCTGACATCATATCCTCCCTGACTCTTGTTTTCCGTCCTCCCTTCTCTTGCTCATTGTGTATTTATTAGCTGCCCTCCTCCCAGAGTCTTTTTTTATTTACACATCACTGAGTCATCTCAGCCTTGCTTGTAAACACAAGTGATCAGCTAGGCAGGGAAATAAATGGAAAAGGAGGAATATATTATAGATAAAAAGAACTCCCAGCATTCAACTTTTTGGCACTGTTTGGCACTAGGGCCGGTGCTCCTAAAGTATGTGATAACTCCAAACCATAACAGCAGAAAAAGTTTTAAATGCAGGATTAGCATCTTTATCACTTAATACACTCAGACCAGTTGCTGTTGAAATTTTATTTTTATGGTGACAATACCGCTTTAAGTCAAGGAGTGAATCCCAAAGTTAACGACTGAATCCTTAAATTAACAACTAAATCCTAAACTTAAAGACGGTGTTAATTTATTGAGAGGAGTGCAAGTGATAACAAGTGGAGTGTTACTAGAGTCTGCAATGTAAAGTTTTATTTTTTAGTATTTAATACAAAAAAGGACTCTGTATAGAGAGAAACACACTCAGAGAGATACAGCCATAAACACACAAACACAGCCATACAGAGACATAGTTGGGTTTGCATGGCTTTGTAAAATTTATAAGCTGTTCTGGATGTAAGCCTGGCTTCAGGGGCATAAAGGGATCATTTGCATATTCAGTAGTAATGTATTGTGGGTGACAAGAGTTGCCCACTTAAAGCTGAGTTACATAAAATCAGTGCCTAAACTGCACTAAGAAGCCACAAAACGTGTATATTCCATGTGTGTCAATCAGGGCCAGTTCTAGACTGAGGCCAACTTGTGAGGGTGCGCCCCCACCCTGCAATGATCGCACAGCACCCGACAATTTACTCTGCTTCATTTAATGTTCTTACATGACATGCTGCAACTCAACACAATAGCACACTGGCTGGCTGTGAGTCTGTGACAAACAAACTGCTCACCCTCAGCCACTCCATTCCTCCTCATTCAGGATAGCAGTGCCACCTCCTCCCTTCAGCTGTGCAAGTCAAATGTGCTGCTCTCCTGCCCCCTTCTCACTCACTGTCAGACTCCTAACACATCACAACAAGCAGCTTTTCCTCTTGCTCTCCTTTTGCTTCTCCTCCTACTCTGACTGCATGCTGGTAGTGTAAACACAGTTCAAACATGCTGCCCCTGTAATCTCTGCGCCTGATGCAAATGTTTCACCTTGCTTCATGAGAGAACCGACTCTGGTCATCTGGTGTCAATAATTAAACTGATGAGTTGGAACAATGACAGATGAAGCTAGATAATGCATGAGTAGAGTTTGTGGATTGTCTAAATTGAGAAAAGAAACATGTTTATTATATTCAGGCCCTTGGGCCTCACTGTACTTTAATCCAGAGCAAAGAAATGTCTAAACAGTAAAATTATATCCTTGATTGAATCAAGGTGTCACCAACCTGTACTTAGTAATTATAGCTGTGGATGCCCTTTAGTGCAGGAAATGACAAGTTTACTTTATGTTAGGGCTCTTTCACACTAGAGACTGTGGTAGAAAAGGCTAAAACGCTGCCTTTTCCTGTCAGTGTTTTGGTGCCTTTTGAAGACGTTTTTAAGTTTTTTTAATGCCAATACATAGCGTTTTCAAAGCGTTTTATAGCTCCTATGAAAACGTCTTTTTTTTTTCTTTAAAGGGAAGTCACAAACACTGGTTCGCACGACAGCCAGGGGCCCCAGTCTCTCTCACTGGCCAGGGGCCCCTAAACCACCATGCGATACCTAGATTGAAATGCGGGCGAACCCTGGATCTCTCACTTCCAGGGACTTCACCCCCATTGTCTCTAAACTGAATGCTAACTGCAACACACACAATTGCTCACTACCAGTTCAAGCAATTTCCTGCCTTTATCTGGTCAGCAGGCGCCAGTCGGCCAATCAGGTGTACGGTCATACACCCTTTGCCTGCCATACCAAATCTAGCAGGAATTGCATAAATTAGCATTCAGGTGGGAGGTTAGACATAATCGTTGATTACATCTTTTACAGGGACCGCCGCATGTAGGCATCTCCCACACAGTCCCCTCCCTAACCACTCACCTGTCAACCGCATCCTGGAAGCTGCAAAAAAGAAATGTAAAATCACAAACACTGGTTCGCAAAGGAAGTCAACAAGTCAGCTGTAAAACGCTTTAAGAAAGCTGTAAAAAAGCTGTAGTTGGCCTTTTCCATTGACTATCATTGAAACGCGAAAAGCCGACTTTGGCTGTAAACAGCTTTTGGGGAGCTTCAAAACGCAACGCTCAAAAAAGCTGCTTTAGGTGTGAAAGGTAAAATGAAAGTCTACGGACTTTTATTTTACCTTGGAAAACGCCAACTATGGCCGTGGCTGTAAAACACCGAAAAAGGCCTCTAGTGTGAAGGAGCCCTCATGGATTATCCTAGAGCAGGAGGTAAAAATGGTAAAATCAAACAAAATTCCAGCACCTTGATAGTGCCAGTCCTTACCTGACTATCAAAAACAGGAAGTGGACCAGAAAAGCAGTTGTATGACTGCTCAGTTGAGGGATTAGTCAGGTAGCTGTGGACATTTTTTTTAACCTGTATGAGTCCTCTTTCTTAGTAGTGCAGAGGAGTGTATAATCTTAGGTGTCCAATTTAAACATGGACTGGCATCAGCTGTTATATTGTATAACAGTTATTTTGTGTGAAGGAATTTGAAACAAGTGGGATGTAAGGAATGTATTTCTCTGCAAGGTACCAGAGGTTGCAGTTTCTATGGGGGTGGTGTTGTTGTTTTGTAGTTCTCTAGACGAAAATAACTGGAGTTGTGTAAAGTTGAACTATATGGATGCATATCTTATTTCAACCTATTTACTATTTAACAATAAAAAATAATTTGCATATAATCCTTTGCTGCATAAACCATGGCTTCTCTTCTCCTTGCCTCCAGGCAATTCTTGCAGAAGTGCAAGGAACATTGCCAGTATAGTTTGCAGTCACTGGCTGTGGCTTGTTAGAATTCTTAATTCTCCTGTAATTATATCATTTTCAACTCAGATGATTTCTCTTTGTGGCCACACTGACCATCTGATTTAAAACGGGACCGTTTACTTCATTTTTAAATGCTCGACAGGTAAATTTCTCACTATATTCTGGTATTGTAATTTCTCTTCCTTATTAGGTGATAATAATATATGATGAGCTAGGTGACTTGCCCGGGCCTGAACCTCTCTTACTCTGTTTTGTTCAGTTATATAATCCAGGCAACTATACTGACACTCTATTTAATAAATAGTTTTTCATTTCTTTTCCTTGAGACAACTGCATCAAAATACTAAAATTAACATTTTAGCTTTTTACCTCAGGGAAAAAAACAACATACAAATGAGGCCAAATCTGTTTGCACCCGTCCAAGATGAAAGAAAAATCCACAGCTGTCTCTGGAATAATTTGAATTTGACAAAAGTAGTTGGCACCAAGATTTTTTTTTTATTGTTAACAAAGCTCCCTGTACTCTTACAATTGTCATATTTGATTAAGCCTTTCCACAGAAATTGCTTTTGGAATCCATCATGTAGCCCAGAGATCCCTTTAAAAAAGCATGGAGCTAGCTGCAGAGTGGGTGTTCCTCAGCTAATAACCAGCTTTTACTCTCCAGTAGAGATGGGCCGAATGGTTCGCCTGCGAACGGTTCCAGGCAAACTTTGGGGGTTCGCGTTCGCCTGCATCAGGCGAACTTTTGCGAAAGTTCGATTCGCCCCATAATGCTGTATTGAGCAAAATTTTTACCCTCCATTTCACTGTCAGCAGACATGTTATTGTCAAACACACTGCTTTCAGTGCTAGAGAACCCGCCCTTCAAGCTAGGTCCTTTATACCATTTGACTCAGTTGTCTGCCTACACTAATTAGTTATGGGACAGCTGCTACACACTCTGCTAGGGAGATTTTAATTGGCCTCCTCCCACCTCCCTTCTCCCCTCCTACCGGAGGGAGGAGAGTCTCTTCTGCCAGGGAATTATACTATTTTAAAAACCAGTATACATCATACCATAGCTGGGAATCGAACCCAGCTCTCACTGTGTGGTGGGCACGTCACCCTAAGCACTGTACCACTACAGTAGTAAGTGAAGCTAGCCTAAAATGTACCATTTATGCTCAATGCAATAGAACAATTAGGTTGCTTAAAGGAGAACTGTAGTGAGAGGTATATGGAGGCTGCCATATTGATTTCCTTTTAACCTGCCTGGCGTTCTATTAAGATCGCCAGGCAGGCTGCGGGAGGGTTTTTTTTTAATTAAAAAAAAACTATTTCATGCAGCCAACTGAAAGTTGGCTGCATGAAAGCCCACTAGAGGGCGCTCCGGAGGCGTTCTTCCGATCGCCTCCGGCGCCCAGAATAAACAAGGAAGGCCGCAATGAGCGGCCTTCCTTGTTTTGCTTATATCGTCGCCATAGCGACGAGCGGAGTGACGTCATCGACGTCAGCCGACGTCCTGACGTCAGCCGCCTCCGATCCAGCCCTTAGCGCTGGCCGGAACTTTTTGTTCCGGCTACGCTGGGCTCAGGCGGCTGGGGGGACCCTCTTTCGCCGCTGCTCGCGGCGGATCGCCGCAGAGCGGCGGCGATCAGGCAGCACACGCGGCTGGCAAAGTGCCGGCTGCGTGTGCTGCACTTTATTTGAGCCAAATCGGCCCAGCAGGGCCTGAGCGGCAGGCTCCGGCGGTACTGGACGAGCTGAGCTCGTCCAGACCGCCCAGCAGGTTAAGCTATACCAGTTGCCTGGCAGCCCTGCTGATCTATTTGGCTGCAGTAATAATAATAATCCAAACATTTGTATAGTGCTTTTCTCCTGTCGGACTCAAAGCGCTCAAGAGCTGCAGCCACAGGGACGCGCTCAAGAGGCCACCCTGCAGTGTTAGGGAGTCTTGCCTTGAACTCCTTACTGAATAGGTACTTGACCTAGCCAGGATTCAAACCCTGGTCTCCCATGTCAAAGGCAGAGCCCTTAACCAGTACACTATCCAGCCACTGTAGTGTGAATCACACCAGAAACAAGCATGCAGCTAATCTTGTCAGATCTTACAAAAATGTCAAACACCAGATCTGCTGCATGCTTGTTCAGGGTCTAGGGCTAAAAGTATTGGAGGCAGAGGATCTGCAGAATAGCCAGGTAACTGGTATTGCTTAAAAGGAAATCAATATGGTAGCCTCCATATACCTTTCACTACAGTTCTCCTTTAAAGGGAACCTTAACTGTGAATGATATGGATGTTTCCTGTAAACAATACCAGTTGCCTGGCAGTCCAGCTGATCTTTGTGACTGCAATAGTGGCTGAATCACACCCTGAAACAAGCATGCAGCTAATCCAGTCTGACTTCAGTCAGAGCACCTGATCTGCATGCTTGTTCAGGGGCTGTGGCTAAAAGTATTAGAGACACAGGATCAGCAGGCGATTCAGGCAACTGGTATTATTTTAAAAGGAAAAATCCATATCCTCCGTTTAGGTTCCCTTTAAGGATTTGTAGCATAAAAGCCAACTCACATTGGCTGGGATTTGAACCTGGGTCTCACTGTATGGTGGACAAGCACACTAACCACTATACCAACTGAAGCTGGCCTGAAATTGCTGGCCTAAAATTTACTATTTATGCTCAATACAAGAGAAAAAGTAGACAAGACAAATAACACAAAAGAGAAGGCCATGTCTGGCTAAATATCTGTAAGCAGTGGCTGCATGGTGTAATGGATAGGGGCGCTGCCTCTGACAAAGGAGACCAGAGTTCAAATCTCAGCTCTGTCTGTTTAGTAAGCCAGCACCTATTCAGTAGGAGACCTTAGGCAAGTCTTCCTAACACTGCTACTGCCTATAGAGCATGCCCTAGTGGCTGCAGCTCTGGTCCTTTGAGTCCGCCAGGAGAATAGTGTGATATAAATGTTATTTGTCTTGTCTACTTTTTCTCTTGTATTGAGCATAAATAGTAAATTTTAGGCCAGCAATTTCAGGCCAGCATTTTCAGGCCAGCATTTTCAGGCCAGCTTCAGCTGGTATAGTGGTTAGTGTGCTTGTCCACCATACAGTGAGACCCAGGTTCAAATCCCAGCCAATGTGAGTTGGCTTTTATGCTACAAATCCTTAAAGGAGAACTGTAGTGAAAGGTATATGGAGGCTACCATATTGATTTCCTTTTAAGCAATACCAGTTACCTGGCTATCCTGCAGATCCTCTGCCTCCAATACTTTTAGCCCTAGACCCTGAACAAGCATGCAGATCAGGTGCTCTGACTGAAGTCAGACTGGATTAGCTGCATGCTTGTTTCAGGGTGTGATTCAGCCACTATTGCAGTCACAAAGATCAGCTGGACTGCCAGGCAACTGGTATTGTTTACAGGAAACATCCATATCACTCTCAGTTAAGGTTCCCTTTAAAGGAGAACTGCAGTGAAAGGTATATGGAGGCTACCATATTGATTTCCTTTTAATCAATACCAGTTACCTGGCTATCCTGCAGATCCTCTGCCTCCAATACTTTTAGCCCTAGACCCTGAACAAGCATGCAGCAGATCTGGTGTTTGACATTTTTGTAAGATCTGACAAGATTAGCTGCATGCTTGTTTCTGGTGTGATTTACACTACTGCAGCCAAATAGATCAGCAGGGCTGCCAGGCAACTGGTATAGCTTAAAAGGAAATCAGTATGGCAGCCTCCATATACCTCTCACTACAGTTCTCCTTTAAGCAACCTAATGGTTCTATTGCATTGAGCATAAATGTTAAATTTTAGGCTAGCTTCACTTACTTCTGTAGTGGTACAGTGCTTAGGGTGACGTGCCCACCACACAGTAAGATCTGGGTTCGATTCCCAGCTATGGTATGATGTATACTGGTTTTTAAAATAGTATAATTCCCTGGCAGAAGAGACCCTCCTCCCTCCGGGAGGAGGGAATAGGTAGGAGGGAATAGGTAGAAGGGTAGGAGGGAAATTAAAATCTCCCTAGCAGAGTGTGTATAGCAGCTGTCCCATAACTAATTAGTGTAGGTAGGCAAATGGTATAAAGGACCTTGCTTGGAGGAGGAGGAGGGAGGGTGGGCGGGTCCTCCAGCAGTGATGTGTATTTCACTCAATTAGGTGTGGCTCCAGGTATTAGAGCTTTTGAAACGTTTTCTATCATTTTTCCAGTTGATAGAATTTTTTTAAACTTTCAAAGTTCGCCTCCCCATTGAAGTCTATTGCGGTTCGAACCGAACCTTTCGCGGAAGTTCGCGAACAGGGTTCGCGAACCTAAAATCGGAGGTTCGGCCCATCTCTACTCTCCAGCCCTACCCAACCCCTCAAGCTTAAATATCACTCTTTCTGGATGCAGCTGCAGCCCAGCAGAGTCTGAGTAATAGCTGCAGTCCTGGGCACAAAGAGTTAATCTTTCATGGGTGGGTAATTATAAAGTAGGAAGAAATTAGAGTGGACAGCTTTCTTTCTAATAAAACGGCATTGTCCTCTCAATGGGAAATGTAGCTACAGGCACTGTATTGATCGGACACTAATTCTCGTTATCCTTGGAGTTCAGCTTATATGTCTTTGGAAGTTGTTCTTGAATTGTTTCCACCATTCCCACTATTCTTTTGTCAATTCTGAGGTTGATATTCCTTGTGAGACAACATACAGAAAAGTTAGCTACAGTCTTCTAGGTTTTAAAGTGTACCAGAGCTGAAGATATAAGAAAAATCAATACTCATCCGCTGCTTCCTCCAGCAGCATAAACACGTGTGAGTCCTTCGCCGTCCACCTGCGGTCTGCCATTCAGCCGTGATAAACCCCAGTAACTGTCTCAGTCGCGTCCAGTCTGAGTCTTCTGCGCATGCATGGGAGGTCTGCGCATGCGCAGAATAACCAGACTGGACGTGACTGAGAACATTAGCGGCCTGATCATGACTGAACAGCAGACCGCGGGAGGAAGGCGAAGGACTCACCGGACTCATGCTGCTGGAGGAAGCAGCGGATAAGTATTGATTTTTCTGATATCTTCAACTCTGGTTTACTTTAAACTTTGCAATAATATTTACAACTGTTTTTCCTGGAATATCAAGCTGCTTAGGGTTGGTTTACACTGGGACACTTCCAGGGAGCTTTTAAGCACTGTGCTAATCGCAAAGTGCTGTGACTAATGTATCCCTATGGGATCATTCTCACTGCAGTGTTTGCTAAATGCAAATCACAAACAAGCTACATGCAGCATTTTGGCAGTGATTGCAATGTGATTCTTGTTCTCTTGAATGGGAATCACAAATCATGCTGCAATTTGCATTTTGCCCTTGAGATGTGAATCAGCCCTCAGAGATAGTTTTGTGGATTTTTGGTTTGACATGCACGCAAAAGAGTGGCTACTTTTCTCCATTGAAATAGCACCAGCCAATCAGGGGGAATCAATACTGATCAGGTAAAGTTTCCCAGCTTACTTCCCCATCAATACACTTCTAGCAGTATCTGCAGGGACCCTGCAAAACAATTGCTGACTCTCTCCTTAATTGTGTAGGTGCCTTTAAGGTCCACCTCCATTATCAAAAAGTAGGTGTTTATATGTGTACTGTGATTACTGCTGATGATGCAGAAGTTTTAATCAGTTCCCAAAGACAAACAAAACAAACAGCGAGAAGCTCATTAAAGACAGACAAAAACTCAGAAGGACATTTGTGAATTGTCCATTTAAAGTTAGGCACAATAATGATCAGCCAAGAGTTTGCCAGGGGGATTCTGTGTTTTGCTGTGGACTAAGTGCACTTAGTAATGCTGAGCGGAAACATTTTTGATATGATATGCAAATCTGAAAAGGCTATGCCGAGCTGGAGATCTTTCTTGGCTCGTAAAATGAGAAAACAGTAATTAGGGGAAATGTTAATGAGCGGAAATGCTCTATTTGCAAGCAAACCAAGCCAGCAATATTGGATCACCTGGAATTAATTCAGTAATTTCTGCAACATTTTACAGGGGGCTTCCAAACACATCATTTT
Organism: Hyperolius riggenbachi; assembly: GCF_040937935.1. Classification (NCBI taxonomy): domain Eukaryota; kingdom Metazoa; phylum Chordata; class Amphibia; order Anura; family Hyperoliidae; genus Hyperolius; species Hyperolius riggenbachi. Next base: position 250,630,192 of record NC_090651.1, read on the forward strand.
AAACAACTGAAAAATACCAAAATAGATGAGAGATAAGATTCATTAGACATTTGTGACCCCTTTGCGATGCTACCAGTAGCCTTGACATTGTCCAGACTGCTGCATGAAATGAGCTTGTTCTACAGTTGTTGCACTCAATCACACAGACTGGAGTTACTGATGTGTTACAAACCAGCTTACATTGCAGTGGTAATTGTAGCCATATGAGCAAACTAGAAGAAGTCTGCCTGTTCACTGAACATCAGGAAATTTCAAATTAAAAAACAAATTATGCAATGTGCTTGTTTGATTTTTGAATGTTATGTTAGGTTTTTCATAGTAAATAAGCCAGATACACTCATCATACACATTTAAGTGAAGACTGATGGCATAAATCATTTTATGTATCTGATGGTGAAAGGTATTTACAGTCATTTTCACCTCTGCTTATTTCGAGTTCCTTACAAGAGTGGGGATAGTTATATCCTTTAAGACTCGTTTCTATGGTTAACTGAATTCATCACCTGTAAACTGCTCCGCTTACTAGCACTTCGCATGGGAGGTGGACAGGCAGACCGGATCAGTTAAAATCTTATCAGTCTGATGACAGCCTGTACTCACGTGGAACTGTCGTCAGAACGACCGCCCAGCGGGCGGGTCTGATGACCCGTGGTTTGAAAAAATGTGGCATGTGTATGCGCCTTTAGGCTGCAGCTGCTGCATCCATGGCTGTTGTTATTGATAATACTGGCTATTGATACAATGGCTCTTGCCTATATTGGTACCTTGCGGTTTATTGTGTTCTGATTACCTCTTACTTTGTGTCCTTTATGTTCCCTGTATGTGCCAAAACCAATTCCGGTCATGACTCAGTTGTGCTTGGTGAATAAAACTGATTCTGATTAGTCAAAAATATTTTCTATATTGATTTGTGTGTGTAATTTGGTGGAAGGGTCGTATTGACCTGGTTCTTATCGCTCTCCCACCTTTGCTGTAGTCATCAACCCATCCCATCAGCTATGAATGTTACATAATAAGAAGGGTCAGTGTCATGTCTGACAAATCTATGCTGAGGACTTAAATACAATTAATTTTAAAAGCAGGTTTGTATTGACTTTTAACTTGGTGTAGGTTTTTCTATGATTGTTTGTGTCGTTTAATACGGGGTTTGTGCACTACTTACTTCTTAACCTATTACCTGGATGGAGTGGGTATCTGCTCCTCCCCTTTAAGGGGTTAATTAGACACACATAAGTCCCACTTTCCTACATATTATTCCCAACCTTCTCTCTCTAGGTGGAGAAGAACCCATTGTCCCTCAACATTGTAATATGGGTGGTTTGCAAGAAGAGAGGTAGTTCACTCCACTCCCCCCACCCACACACACATACACCTCATGTTCAAGTGTTGTGAGACATTTCTGTTTTGCTTTAAATTAAATATATGCTTGAAATATACTTACATTTTAATACAAAATGTACACTGCTCAAAAAAATAAAGGGAACACCTAAACAGCAAAAATGTTACTCCATGAAAGCAGGTTCACACTGAGCACATATGACAGACGTGGCATAGTCTGGAGACGCCATGGAGAACATTCTGCTGCCTGCAACATCCTCCAGCATGACCGGTTTGGCATGACTCTGCCACCTTCTTGCGCTGAGCGTTCAGCAAAGCGGGGCCTGTACCATTTTTGGGGCGTTTTTGCTGTAATGGAAGGTATAAGAAGACCACTAAACGCTCACAAAACCGCTTTATGCACCGATTTTGTTTGCATTTTTTAGAATGAATACATTGTATTTATTATTTTCTTGGTAAAAGAGTTCACTTCCTGACTTGCCCCAGGGAGTGAATTTCCAAACCTTAGAAAAGCGCTTTTTCAAAAAATGCAGCGTGCAGTGGAGCGCCGGGAGGGGAAAAAACAGTGCACAAAAACGCAAAACGCTTGTGTTTTCATTTTTAGGTGTGAATGAGGCCTTATGGCATTATAGCAGCTGTTCTCTTAATCTGATGTATTTGTTTGGCAGAACCCTTCCTCCTTTTGCTTTTATCTGCACAAACCCGTGTGTGCTCTTGAGTGAGACACAAAGCTTTTAACAGTACAATGGCCATGCTTAAGTTTTCATGAAATACAAAGGTTTTCATACCTTGTCCAAGGCATTCAACTATTTCACACTTTTTGGCAGCAGAGAGATCATTTTTATTTCTCATATTGCTTGAAAATGGTGGTCTGCTTAATAATGTGGATCACATTTTTTTGTCGTTTTTCCATTAACCGGGCTCACCAGGCAAACTAGTTATCAGAGGTGTCCGCAATTGATTTCAGTGATCAAAAGAGCCCAGAGACACAATACCATCCATGAGTTTAATTGCAAAACAAAATATTTAATCTGTGTGACACTTAAATACAATTTGAATAATAATTTGGAATGCAGTGTATGTAAAGAACAAAGTATTTAATCAGAATATGTCATGCATTCAGATGTAGGATGTCTTATTTTTGTGTTCCCTTTATTTTTTTGAGCAGTATATTTTCAGTGACTCATTTTATCATATATTCCATTTAAAAATATACGATACAAAGCAGCATCACTTTCTGTCTTGGCAGTCACTGCAGCCATTGCTTGAGGCATAATAGCCCATATCAGTCACTGGCGAATAGTTAGTAATGGTTAGCAAATAAGCAATTTGACACCGCATCATGCCGTATATAGAGTGATTGGGATATATCCTACTTGTACATGGCAGTTTGCCACCCGGCCATTTTGGTGCAGGGTGAGATGAATGACGGCTCATCCTGCTGCCGGTGAAATACCGGGCGGCATTAATTACTATTCCCCCTCTGAGTCGTAGGAACTCGCAGGTAGAAGTATTTTGGGGTCAGGCAATCGCCGGATCCCTGAATTACCCATTGCGCTTGTTGCGGTCCATAGCATTGCTGCTATAGCTGCTCCAAATTCAGGCACTATGCAGCGTGTGCTGTATGCCAAAAAGCCTTGCCTCGATTTCCTACATCACAGTGGATCACCACTTGTGGCTTTCATAAATCAGACCCTCACCAAGCTAAATAGTTTGTGGTGTGTGTAAAATTGTTTTCTAGCTTTCCAGTTGTTTTATTTACCTATTACTCTGCTTTTCCCAATTCTGCAGCGTTATTTATGTAATTTACTTCTGAAACTGCCTGACCCAATTCTAGATGACAGCTTGTTGCTACCCTTAGAATATTTAGCATAGTATCATCCCTGTGGTTTCATAAATTACCTTTGTTCCATATTGAGGTAGAAGTTAATTTGCCTCCACATTGTAGTTTAATCTAAAGTCATGAACATATTATTTAAAAATGAATGAACACAGGATGCGTTACAGTGCTGGAAGGTATGACTGAATTACCTTTGGAATGGAATAGACAGCTGTTTGGCATGTTGATTCCTTCTTAGGAGACATTTGAAGGAAGATAAAATATTCTCTGTTTGGTCCCATCTGATTTACCTGCTAAAATAAACATTTTGAGCATCTATGCTGCAATAAAGATCCTAGTTAGGATAGACGGCAACAAAAAAGTGGAACAGACCATAAATAGTCCAGTAAATAAAGAGTCCAGCAATGTTGGGACATTCATTGGGGACCTGGGTAACAAGACATGGGTATCTAAACTCTTCTCCCAGAAAGCAACTGTTAATATTATAGGGAATTGGGATGATCAGGGTAACGTAACTAAAGGTGCGTACACACAATCTATAAAATTCAGCCACGCCAGTTGTTGGATGACAGTGACCACCAAGCGCATTGTTGTCCTCCTTACCTCTCCTGCCGAATGCTGCTCAGTCTTGCACCACTTTGTTATCTCTCCTCCACCCTTTATAGCAACAGACTTATTGTTATTTTCCCTTTACAGTGAGGGGTAAATAGGTTCAAACCTGTTTCCTAAAATCCTGCTCTTGCCTTTTATGCTCTGCCAATTCCTATGCTATACTCCTCCATTTCGGTGTATTCCTGCCATGGAATCCTGGTTCCCCATTGCTTCTCTTCCCAGTCATTTATGGCATGAGTAATTAGTTCTTCAACTTTCTGATTGTTCGCTGCTGTATTTCTGAGAATCACTAGGTGAGTGATGGAGAATGGGAGGATTTCCAGTGTCTGGCTACTAATATATTTGCTGCCTCAATAAGAGGTCTAGTGAGTGATTGTTCTATATATTTTTTTAATCCCCCATGAATGACTGGTCAAAAGAAAGGTCCTTGCATCTGGCAATTTCTTTACATTTTTTACATCGTTGTAGTATTAGGCAGAGTTTTAATGGGTTAAGTATAGTGCTACACACAATTATTATTACAGGTACAGTATTATTATTATTATTATTGATTTATAAAGCACCAACATATTCCGTGGTGCTGTACAAAGTAAGAAACAAACATGGGGTACATAATAATACAGACAATGGTGTACACCAATATACAAGATACATAATTGGTGACAAAATACAAAAATGATACAAAATACAGAATACAAAATACAGAATTGGTAATAACAGTGATAAAAGTAACTTGATAAATAAAATGTATAATGATTTTCAAGACACAAAAGGGGGAGAGAGCCCTGCCCTTGCGAGCTTACACTCTAAATCTATAATAAACAGAGATTGGAGGATTATGGTAGGTAAGGTTGGTAAGACACAGAAGCAGTTTGTATGGTATCAAGGCTTGAAAATGAATTCCAACTTTCCTAGGCTAAATAACTTGTGCTGCAGTAATGACGTTCAAACTATCCTAAATATTAAAACCCTTGTCATGGCGTCCTCCTGTGTCCCTGTGTCCGTGGCAGCTACTTGGTGCACATGAGCGGCAGGGCTTTGGGCAGCGGTCATGGACGGGCGCGCTTGGACAGGCCCAGACAGGGGTTGCAGTCATGTGCATGTGCACAGGGGGTCACGGTCGTGTCCACGCACGCGGGGGGGAGGGTATCGCGGCCATTCTCACGTGTAGATACTAGTGCACGTTATTAAGCGCCCATTGTTATTATGCCAGTTATTAATTACTAGCAGCTGAGTGCAGAGTTCTGAACTGTTCCATAGTGACCACCAGCATTCTAGGCAGTGGTGGCTGGATGGTGTAATGGCTAAGGGCTCTGCCTCTGACACAGGAGACCAGGGTTTCGAATCTCGGCTCTGCCTGTTCAGTAAGCCAGCACCTATTCAGTAGGAGACCTTAGGCAAGTCTCCCTAACACTGCTACTGCCTATAGAGCACGTCCTTGTGGCTGCAGCTCTGGCTCTTTGAGTCTGCCAGGAGAAAAGCGTGATATAAATGTTATTTGTCTTGTCTTTGTCTTGGAGATCTCGATTTTTTTCAGCTGTTCAAAATTATATTATATTTTCATTGTTTACTTAGCCTTTTACAAATTTACACAACAAAATAGTGTAACAACAGGAAAATAAAGAACAACATTTCCGTCATGTGTCATTAACACCGCTAATGTTTATAATACCATCCATAGCACTTCTCAAAGTGCATAAAATCATTAGAACAACTTTATTAGTACGAAGTTCTAAATTTAGTATGTTCATTATCAGAGGCTGTAATCCATTCCTCATGGGGCCTCTTCCTTTTCAACACCATTGATGACTAACCAGTAGGAAAAGGAAACAAGAATATAGGGGGAAAAGTAGAACATGTTGTTTTCTGGATTCAGCTGTCTCCCAGGTGGGAAAAGAAAAGAGAAAAGGAGTAGTCACTGCCACATATGGAATCTGTGCTAGAGATATGACAAAAAACAATCCGAAGCAGTTACTGAAAAAAAAAAAAAAAACGTAAATAAAGAGAGAGGTTCAGAAGCAGCACTTGCCACCCAAATCCAGCAGAGATTTGTTGCATACATGCTTGAAATGAAGTTGCCAAGAGGGGAGGATACTCTGGCTCCCCACCAATATGGCCCTAAAATCTTTTCAGTTGTGATTCTTGTCTTCAGAAAATATGTTTTTATTCACCGGTTTCTTTATAGCAAACCTGAAGTAAGAATAAAACTAAGATAAATGTTTTTTTTTTTATAGCCATAATCCTAAATAGCACTATCCTGGAAATCCTGTAGTCTTATTTTGTTTTCAAAGGTTAAAGTGGTCAGTTGCATAACTCACGTGTTATAATGACTGTTAACTGCAATGGAGACTGGACATAGACTTTAAAGAGGAACTCCAGTGAAAATAATGTAATAAAAAAAGTGCTTCATTTTTACAATAATTATGTATAAATGATTTAGCCAGTGTTTGCCCATTGTAAAATCTTTTAAATACCTGATTTATATTCTGACATTTATTACAAGGTGACATTTTTACTGCTGGCAAGTGATGTAGCTGCTGCTTGATGTTTTGACAGTTGGAAACAGCTGTAAACAGCTATTTCCCACAATGCAACAGGGTTCACAGACAGGAAACTGCCAGAAGTACCTCAGTACTCAGAGCTTCTTGTGGGAGGGATTTCACCACAATATCAGCCATACAGCGCCCCCTGATGGTCTGTTTGTGAAAAGGAATAGATTTCTCATGTAAAAGGGGTTATCAGCTACTGATTGGGATAAAGTTCAATTCTTGGTCGGAGTTTCTCTTTAATACAAAGTCTGCATGCACCGCGTTAGAATAATGCAATCCGTTACTGTGAACAGCCCCACAGAATTGTATGGACAGTGAGCTGACATGCAGAATTTCTCTGCAATGCAACTAACCACTGTGAACAGGGCCTTAAAGAGACACTTAAGCCTATGAAAACATTTTTTACTCACCTGAGGCTTCTAGCAGCCCCTGCATTCATTTCAATAGGCTAAGATTCCGGACCTGTATTCGTACGCATGAATCCGGGTACAAAACGGCCCTGGTGGTAACAGGCCCTTAAGTAGATTAATGGCGGCAGGATGGCGCTCAAAAAAATGGTGCCGCTCCCCATCACAGCTTCCGGGTCAGTGCCTCATGAACGTGTGAGAGAGATGTGAGTGCCCACAGAGAAGGCTTGCACTGGGCAACGAGAGGCCAGCTATGGCTAAGCGGAACATTTTTACTGCTAGTGTGGAAGGAGCCTAGTGGAGTATGGTCAATGGTTAATTACAAGTGCAGAGCAAACTGAATCATTTATCTTTCGAAAAGTAATGGTGTATCTTGAAAATATATTTTTTTCTCATTGTAGACTATGATCAATGATGCTATCAAATACACTGTAAGCTTCACTGATAAATATTCCGTGAACTGAGTTGATTACCTCAATTTCCAGCTTCTTGAGGCAACGGAAAAACAGTTGAAAGAAACCTCTCTCTTACTTCACATACTTCAGTCTATAGAGAGGAAATGATAGCATGCCCTTGCATGTCCTGAAACACATCACCTAATTAAACAAAGCCAATTTTCTCCTGGGAATTTACACAAGTACCAGTGCATGACATACCAACGAAAAGCATCCAGAAGTTTTCCATAACAGAGCATTTAAGTACCTTGGGACGTTCAAATTACTTATATAGGAAAGTCACCTACATATTTCATCTTACATTTCTGTACACAGTACAGAATGCCATTTACAGAGTCCTGGCAGCTGGTAATGTTCAGTATCAGTGTTATACTGACATGTTGCCATACCTCAGTCCTAGGCATCCTGGGAGTCATGACCTGCTTGTCCATGCATGTGCTAGTGGGCATGCAAGTGCCAGGGGGCATGGCCTTTTGTTGTGGATGTGTGCACGCATCCAAGGGGTGTATCATTTGCACATCATCGTGCACATATGCTGGTTTTCACACAATGCATTTCTAGCTACACAAGGCATTCCTGATGGGTTCGTGAATCGCATAAAGGGTTCCTGTTCACAGCAGCGCAGTGTTGTGTTTTCTAGCAGCTACCCTTTCACTGCATTAAAGCGGACCTAAACTCTTGCACAGAAGACAAGGAGAACACAGATAAGTCCACCATGGATGTATTTATAGAGAACAACCTAATACTCCCTTCTCAGCAAGTAATGAGCCAGTGTAATTTGAGCTGTTAGCTGTCTGCCGACTGGAAAATTCTGAGCTAATATGTAAAAAAGAACAAAAGGGTCAGCACCGCCTGATGTATTATTATTATTATTATTATTTAGCATTTATATAGCGCCGACATATTACGCAGCGCTGTACAGTGTATATATATATTGTCTTGTTGCTAACTGTCCCTCAAAGGAGCTCACAATCTAATCCCTACCATTGCCATATGTCTATATTATGTAGTGTATGTACTGTAGTCTAGGGCCAATTTTAGGGGGAGCCAATTAACTTATCCGTATGTTTTTGGAATGTGGGAGGAAACCGGAGTGCCCGAAGGAAACCCACGCAGACACGGAGAGAACATACAAACTCTTTGCAGATAGTGCCCTGGCTGGGATTCGAACCAGGGACCCAGCGCTGCAAGGCGAGAGAGCTAACCACTACGCCACCGTGCTGCCCAATTATTATTATTATTATAAAGCTCTTTTATTCCATCAAGTGTAACGGCAGCAGTTTTTGAGCTAATATGTAAACACAGGAGGTTAAACCTTTCTGAGCTCCCAGGATACCAGGAAGTATCCTGCACCAAGCTGGAAATGTTTTTTTCTACTAGCTACGTCCAGGAGGCCATGTGCGCTCCCGAGGCCGATCGCACGCGTGCACACGCTCTCCCGGCTGCGGATCATTAGCCCAGAAATCAATGAATCGGGCTATGGTGCCCGATCACTGATTCCTTTCCCCCGCAGAAAAAGCGACAGCTTCTCTCGGAAGCTTCGCTTTTTCTGCCTCCTACGTCCCCCTACGTCCCTCTAAGCGTACACGTGACGTCATGTAAATAAACCTAAGGTTGCCATCTTGTGGCCATAAAGTAAAATTACATCTACATAAAATAAAAATAAAATAAATATATATTTACATTAAAAAATTACTTTTTACATCCCACCCTCCCAAAAATACCCAAATAAAATGTTTATTAATAATAATAATAATAATAATAAAATTACAATAAAAAAAAACACATACATATTTACCTAAGGGTCTAAACTTTTTAAATATCTATGTAAAGATGAAATATTTCAATTTTTTTTTATTATAAGCTTGTAAATAGTGATGGATGCAAAACAGAAAAAATGCACTTATAGTTCCAAATAAAATATTGTCGCCATACATTGTGATAGGGACATAATTTAAATGGTGTAATAACCGGGACAAATGGGCAAATACAATACATCGGTTTTAATTATGGAGGCATGTATTATTTTAAAACCATAGTGGCCGAAAACTGAGAAATAATGAATTTTTTCAGTTTTTTTCTTATTCTTACTGTTAAAATGCATTTACAGTAAGGTAGCTCTTAGCAAAATGTACTACGCAAAGAAAGCCTAATTGGTGGCGGAAAAAACAAGATATAGACCAGTTCATTGTGATAAGTAGTGATAAAGTTATAGGCTAATGAATGGGAGGTGAACATTGGTCGGATGCATAAAGTAAAAATGACTGAGGGCTGAAGTGGTTGCTTTTCTTTTACAGCAGAGCGGAAGTTCTGAGTTCAGGTCTGCTTTAAGGTACACACACACACACACACACACACACACACACACACACACACACACACACACACACACACACACACACACACACACACACACACACACACACACACACACACACACACACACACACACACACACACACACACACACACACACACACACACACACACACACACACACACACACACACACTCTCTCACTCACACTCTCACTCACTCTATCTCCCCCAGGGGATTGGGATTAGATTTCTCAGGCGACAGTTCAGTCCCTTTTATGGCTCCTCCCAGAAAAGCAAAGCCATTTCATAACTCCTCCTTTACATGGCTCCTCCCATGTTCGAGCAGCATCACAGCCCACCCCTGCACCAATGCAAACCATGGAGTAGTCACAGGGGGTTAGGGGATGGTAAACAATGCAATCTTATAGATCTTCTCACTCAGCCCTTATTATTGCTCCATCCAAAACATGAAGTAGAGCTGCCAGCACAGATTTACACAGGCAGGTAAACCACTCCTGCCAACAAAAATACAATTCACAATGTGTTCACAGGGAGCATGTCATGCTAAATATATAGTTCAGCACAAGTTCTTTCAGCGGCATGCCTCTTAATCATAGCGGATGGGATAGAAGTCTGGTCTAGTGTTGAACCTTTATCTTACTTTGAGGTTCTGTCAGGGCTCAGGATAATGTCATTAGTGGTAGTGACATTGAGTGTCATTTACAACAACCCACTACAGGATCAGTATGATATGTTTCATCAACGTATATCGTTTTACGTGTAGGTTTTTATATTAAAATGTCATATATATATATATATATATATATATATATATATATTCATTATTCCAATAAAGGGCACATGTACTGAGAGGTATATGGAGGCTCAGTGGCGTAGATATGGCGCCACTATGTGACAATTGATATGGCGCACCAAAACCTGCCAATGGCAACCACAGTGTCAGAGGAGCAAGAAGGGGATGGGGAACAGTGTGTTGATGATTACCACTATTCAAAGTATATATAGAAGTGATTATTATTAGCAAAGGACCAATAGAGAGCTAAAACTGTAGTTCAGGGAGGGCTCTTCGGGGCCCCTCTGGCCCAAGGGCCCCGATGCGGTCGCAACCTTTGCAACCACTATTGCTACGCCCCTGTGGAGGCTACCATATTTATTTCTTTATAAACCAATTCAGTTGCCCGGCAGTCCTGCTAATCGGCAGGGGAGCAATTAAGTCGAAAGGGGCTGGAGGAAGCCCCAGGTATGTATACATTTTTGCTTTGCTGCCATCTCAGGTACATTAAAGTGGAGGAGCATTGAACCAATAACCACAGTTAAAGTATTTGTGGAACCTGTAATGGATGGATGCTTTAGCAGTGTGCCGGGCTGTGCAATTCATATCTCTGTATAAATGTATTACAAATTAGCTTATTTGGTGTATGCTAAAATTCCCTTTTAATTTGCTATTAGGTTTGGTGGGTTTCTTTATGTAACAATGACAAAGCTTCCAGAGCTTCTGTGGCAGGAAGTGGTTTGCAGGGTTTAAAGCTTTGTCATTTCTTGAATGTCTAGTCAAAACACATTTAAAAAACAAGGTGTTAATTTGCTAAGTCCAGAGCTGGAGGGCAGTAATGTGCTTGTCTGATCACAAGACAGAATGGTCTCTGGCAAGGCACAGTGAGGGAACAAGGATAAATAGCCTACCTAGTTAGCAGCATACCAGGTGCTTTGATATGGTGCAAAGACTACAAGCTCATATTACTTAAAGCCTAATCCAAACACGTGTATCTTCCTAGCTTTGTACAATGTGTGGTACAGCTTTTTTCTATCTGTGTATAAGTTGTTGGGTCTTTAACAAATCACTTTTAGAATCCCTGGTTGAGCCAATTCCCCAGCCATTTCCTGTAGTACAGTAGGGGAGCATGGAGGTGTAGTGGTTAACACTCTTGCCTTGTAGCGATAGGTCTCTGGTTCAGATCCAAGCTAGGGCACTATCTGCACAGGGTTTGTATGTTCTCCCTGTGTCTGTGTGGGTTTCCTCTGGGTATTTTGGTTTTTTCCCACATCCCAAAAAACATACAAATAGGTTAATTGCTTACCTCTAAATAAGCCCTAGACTACAATACATACACTACACAATACATACATAGACATATGACTATGGTAGGGATTACATTGTGAGCCCATCTGAGGGACAGATAAAGGACACATGAAGTGAGAAGTATATAAAGACTGCAATATTTATTTCCTTTTAAATAATACCAGTTGCCTGGCAGCCCTGCTGATCTATTTTGCTGCAGTAGTGTCTGAATCGCACCATAAACAAGCATGCAGCTAAACTTGTTAGATCTGACAATAATGTCATAAACACCTGATCTGTATATGCTTGTTCAGGGTCTGTGGCTAGAAGTATTAGAGGCAGATGATTAGGAGGACTGCCAGGCAACTGGTATTGCTTAAAAGGAAATAAATATGGCAGCCTCCATATCCCTCTCGCTTCAGTTGTCCTTTAAGTGACAAGACAATATCCACTGTACAGTGCTGTGGAAGATGTCGGCACTATATGTATACTAAATAATAATACTAATAATAATGCAGCGGCAGGCAAAAGACTTAACATTGCTTTGTCTGTGTCACATTTCCTAGCAGGAGTCCTCCTCAAACTTTTTAGAACAATGATTGATTTAGTATTCTTGTAGGGGGATGAAATAGTTACATTTAAAACACCCTTTGCTGATTTAATATTTATTCAAAAGCCATGTGCCGTATAATAACTGAAGTCATCATGTCCCCACCAGGGTGCTGAGAGAAGAGAAAATATGAGTTGTGATTCAGCAATGGGGGGCATGGTCATAACAGATTGCAAGTAGAGCAAAATAAAGGGGTTAACTGTAAAGATTTTAATACACCCCCCAAAAAAAATCTGTGTTAAAGTGAACCTAAAGCCACGGAAGAAAAATGAGATGAACTCACCTGGGGCTTCCCTCAGCCCCCTGCAGACGATTGGTGCCCTCGCAGCTCCGCTCCGATGTCCCAGGACCCGCCGGCGAGCACTTCCGGTTTGGCCGTCACCGGCCGACAGGCATGGGAACGCGAGTGATTGTTCGCGTTCCCAGCCTGTATATCGCCCCCTATACTGCTATTGCGGGCAGGAGGCCGCAATAGCAGCATAGGGGGCGATATGCAGGCTGGGAACGCGAACAATCACTCGCGTTCCCATGCCTGTCGGCCGGTGACGGCCAAACCGGAAGTGCTCGCCGGTGGGTCCTGGGACATCGGAGCGGAGCTGCAAGGGCACCGATCGTCTGCCAGGGGCTGAGGGAAGCCCCAGGTGAGTTCATCTCATTTTTCTTCCGTGGCTTTAGGTTCACTTTAAGACAAATCTTAGTGACATGCAAATTATACTATTGTCAGACAAATATCAGTGACACTGTGATCTATACATAATACCAGCAGGCTGATAGCAGTGCCAGGTAGATATCAAACAGGTAGAATCAAACAACATAAATCCAAAGTAGGCAGTCTTCCCACCTCCCAAATAACATACCGGTAATTACGTGAAGTGTCCTTCCCAAGCATTATAATCATGCATCAAGGTCCCCAAAACATCATAATTAGGCAGCGTAACAAGACAAGACACAGAACATTTAACACTTCAGGCCTGCAGCCATTTAGCTCCAGCTATCCAGTTATCCAGTGTTTCACTGAAACATAATTAGCAGATTTCCCAGCAAATAACAGTATGTAGAGTGCCCCCAAATACAAGGCAGAGTTCCCCCTCCCTCAAATAATGTTAGGCAGAGTGACTCCCAAATATTAGGTAGTATTCCCCCCAAGTAGGCAGAGTGAGTGACACAAATATTAGGGAGAGTGACCCTGAAATCGTAAGCAGAGAGACCCCCAAATATTAGGCAACATTTCTTCCAACTAGATAGCTTGACCCCCAAATGTTAGGCAGAAGGACCTTCAAATTTTAGGTAGAGTGACACCCAAATGTTAAATAGAGTGACTCACAAATATTAGGCAGGGTCCCCCCAGTTTATCAGAGTAACTCATAAATATTGGCTAGCATAACCCCCAAATACTAGGCAGCGTTCCTCCCAATTTAGCCAAGTGACCCACAAATACTACGTAGCATGACAATGAAATGCTACACAGAGAGACACCCAGTTAATATTAGGCAGCATTCCCCCCACATAGTCAGCGTGCCCCACAAATGTATAGACAGCATTCTTCTGAAATTAAAAAGAGTGATAGGTAGAGTAATGCCTAATTAATTTTAGATAGAGTTCCCCCAAGTTAATCAACATAGCGATATCTAAATGCTAAGTAGGATTACCCCCAAATATTTATATGTCGTGTTTGCCTTATTTAGAAAAAGTGACTTTGAAATATCAGGCAGAGAGACCACCAATTAGGCAGTGACCCCTAAATGTTAGGCAATGTTTGGCAAAGTGACCTCCAACTAAGCAGAGCCCTGAACCCAATTTGGCAATGGCTGACGACTTCATTAAGCAGAATGGTAGCATTATGGCTGTTTTTGGGAGTCACTCTCTTTACCTCTCCTCTCTGCAATAGACTGGCTCTGTGGCACAGGTAGAGTACCCCTCAGGCCACACTTTGAGGCACCTCCAGCCCACAGATGTCACAATCTCTTAACAGTCTTTGCAAAGGCAGAAAGGGAGCAGGGCCAGCCTTAGGTTTAACCAGATTTTGGTGCCACCCCACCCCACCCCCCCCGCCGTTCATCCTCTCTACACACACCACACACCACGCAGTGCATTGGGAAAAAGATTTCAGTTGAAACGCGTTAAGTGTGAAAGGTGCCATAGGAAAACATGGGACTTACTTTGAAAATCAGTTTTCTTTCCGTTTTAACTGAGAGCAACTGATTTTGTAAAAGGGCCCCAAGTGTATATAAGCTGCTAATCTTGTATATGTAGGCAGATCCCCCTTTAGTGTATATATAGGCAGATCCCCCCCTTTAGTGTATATATAGGCAGATATATACACCAAGGGGGGATCTGCCTATATATACACTAAAGGGGGGATCTGCCTACATATACAAGACTAGTAGCCTATATGCACTAAGGGGGGATCTATCTATTATAGGCAGATCCCCCCCCCCTTCCTTAGTGTATATAGGCTACTAGTCTTGTAGGCAGATCCCACCTTTAGTGTATATATATTAGGCAGATCCCCCCTTAGTGTATGGGTAGCACGGTGGCGTAGTGGTTAGCTCTCTCGCCATGCAGCGATGGGTCCCTGGTTTGAATCCCGGCCAGGGCACTATCTGAAGGGGTTTGTATGTTCTCCCCGTGTCTGTGTGGGTTTCCTCCGGGCACTCTGGTTTCCTCCCACATCCCAAAAACATACAGATAAGTTAATTGGCTTCCCCCTAAAAAATTGGCCCTAGACTGTGATACATGCACTACATAATACATACATAGACATATGACTATGGTAGGGACTAGATTGTGAGCCCCTCTGAGGGACAGTTAGTGACAAGACAATATATACTCTGCACAGCGCTGTGTAATATGTTGGCGCTATAAATACTTAAATAAATAGTGTATATATAATATAAACACCAAGGGGGATCTGCCTACTATATATACACTAAAGGGGGGATCTGCATACATATACAAGACTAGTAGCCTATAAACACTTTAGGGGGGGGTCTAATCTGCCTATTATAAGCAGATCTCCCCCTTAGTGTATATAGGCTACTAGTGTAGGCAGATCCCCCCCTTAGTGTGTATGTATATAGGCAGACCCCCACCTAGTGTGTGTGTGTGTGTGTATACTTAGGCTACCAGATCCCCCTTTAGTTGCCTATAATATGCAGCAGCCAGCAGATAAGATTCCCAGCTGAGCTGACCGCTGTATGATCAAAGCTATATACATCCAGCCTCCCTGCCTTGACCTGGCTGTGTGTGGCAGTGGGTGACTGTCCCTCGAGACCGCGAGACCCGGGCTGGCCATCGCCCCAAGACCCCAACTGACTGGACAGACCATGTCACCAGCAAAAGTAAGGCTCCGCTCCCCATCCCATATATATATATATATATATATATATATATATATATATATATATATATATATATACACACACACTTGTGCTGTCTGTTGTGTTACATTTTGCTTTGATCACAGGGTGGTCAGCTCAGCTGGGAATCTCATCTGCTGGCTGCTGCATCTATTATATTTCATCTCATCTGCTGGCTGCTGCATATATATATACACACATCTCATGGCTGCTGCACATATATATATGGGATGGGGAGCGGAGCCTTACTTTTGCTGGTGACATGGTCTATCCAGTCAGTTGGGGTCTTGGGGCGATGGCCAGCCCGGGTCTCGAGGGACAGTCACCCACTGCCACACACAGCCAGGTCAAGGCAGGGAGGCTGGCCTGGCACACGGCGGGCTTCCATCCTCCTCCTATCACGCACGGGGCCAGCAGCGCGGGGCGGAGACTATCACAGACACTGTTTCCAAGAGGCTGCAGGCTCCAGCACTTGTTTCTGGTCTTCGCCCCCATCACCCCCAGCGGCACCAGGGGGCGGAGCCAGAGGGAGACAGTCGCGCGGCGCAAGCCGCCGCAAGTGAGCAGATAAAAATAAACAATATGCGGCCTTGGGGCAGGAGAGCGGCGCGGCGCCCCCCCTGGAAGCCGGCGGCCCGGCGCCCTGAGCGATCGCTCCGGTCGCTCAGGTCAAAGGCCGGCCCTGAAAGGGAGCATGGATAACCAATTAAAATCTGGATTTTATGCAAGTGGCCAGATTTTTGATATTTTTTTCCTGCAACTCTGCTATACCTTCTGCTGCCTGTGCTGATAGTGTATGTTTTATTTTTACAGCGGAAGCCCCCTTTAAGCTCCTGGTCTCTACATGTGTTTTCCAATGATTTCCAGCCTCAGCGAATCTTAGTAAACGGGACTCATTCTCTGATTTGCTTTAGCCCTAGCTCTGAGTGTATCTACAGTGATACATTCCTGCATGTAGCTTATGCAAGCTTTTAGTAACATGCAGCCACAGAAAGTCTAGAATGCATACTAGGCTTTTATTGTTTATCTGTGTCTACAAATGACAACATGTCTAATCAAGCCACTGCCTTTATTATATTTTCTCTTATGCAGTACAAAAAATGTGCCAGCAGTTTTAGGTCACAATGAGCACTGTTCTAAAGACAACACAATTTTCTTCAGCCGGAACCTGTGAAATTTGCTGACGGGAATTTTTGTAGTGTAACATATAATTAACAATAAAGAATTAAAGACATTATAATTCAATCAGTACATTGTCACTGCTTCACCCAATTAGGTGCACAGAAAAGACAGCAAGGACACTCCTACCCAACACTTTCAATACTGTACTATATAATTGCATGTTATGTTCTTGCAAATGCACTGTTTTTTTTTTTTTTGTTGGAAACTCAACAGAGCTGCAGATTAAATTAAACTCAATTGGAGAGCTGGATTTATTGCAAATGCAACTCAGTCCATGCTGTTTTGCTGATATTTACATTTTAATGGTATTTAAATAAGTGAAAGTGAAATGAACAATATAACTTGAGACAATTTATTTATTTATAGTTGCGAAGAGTGGTGAGATTTATATTGCTTTTTTTTAACAGTATTGAGTTTATGCTAATTTGACTGTGTATAATAATGCCTTGAAATAACCCGTTTCTGCTGCGTAATTCTGCTGCAGTAGACTTTTTGGAGAAGCAGAAGTAATCAGATCATAAGTCTCTAACTAGTTGCTTATATGTTCAGCACTCATTTCCACTTCCTGTTTTAAGGCTCATACACACATCCAAACACATCCAAACATTCTGCAAGAGAAAAAGTAAACAGTAAGCCAGCACCTATTCAGTACGAGACCTTAGGCAAGTCTTCCTAACACTGCTACTGCCTATAGAGCATTCCCTAGTGGCTGCAGCTCTGGTGCTTTGAGTCCGCCAGGAGAAAAGTGTGATATAAATGTTATTTGTCTTGTCTACTTTTTCTGTTGTATTGAGCATAAATGGTAAATGCTAGGCCAGCTTAAGTTAGTACTGTTGTGGTACAGCGGTTAGGGTGCTTGCCCACCACACAGTGAGACCCGGGTTCAAATCCCAGCCAATGTGAGTTGGCTTTTATGCTACAAATCCTTAAAGGGAACCTAAACGGTGAAGGATATGGATTTTTCCTTTTAAAATAATACCAGTTGCCTGAATCGCCTGCTGATCCTGTGTCTCTAATACTTTTAGCCACAGCCGCTGAACAAGCATGCAGATCAGGTGCTCTGACTGAAGTCAGACTGAATTAGCTGCATGCTTGTTTCAGGGTGTGATTCAGCCACTATTGCAGTCACAGAGATCAACTGGACTGCCAGGCAACTGGTATTGTTTACAGGAAACATCCATATCACTCTCAGTTAAGGTTCCCTTTAAGCAACCTAATGTTTCTATTGCATTGAGCATAAATAGTAAATGCTAGGCCAGCTTCAGTTAGTACTGTTGTGGTACAGCAGTTAGGGTGCTTGCCCACCACACAGTGAGACCTGGATTCGATTCCCAGCCAATGTGAGTTGGCTTTTATGCTACGAATCCTTAAAGGGAACCTAAACGGAGAAGGATATGAATTTTTCCTTTTAAAATAATACCAGTTGCCTGAATCGCCTGCTGATCCTGTGTCTCTAATACTTTTAGCCACAGCCCCTGAACAAGCATGCAGATCAGATGCTCTGACTGAAGTCAGACTGGATTAGCTGCATGCTTGTTTCAGGGTGTGATTCAGCCACTATTGCAGTCACAGAGATCAGCTGGACTGCCAGGCAACTGGTATTGTTTACAGGAAACATCCATATCACTCTCAGTTAAGGTTCCCTTTAAGCAACCTAATGTTTCTATTGCATTGAGCATAAATAGTAAATGCTAGGCCAGCTTCAGTTAGTACTGTTGTGGTACAGCGGTTAGGGTGCTTGCCCACCACACAGTTAGGCCTGGGTTCGATTCCCAGCTATGGTATGTAAACTGGTTTTTGAAATAGTATAATTCCCTGGCAGATGAGACCCTCCTCCCTCCAGTAGGAGGGAGGAGGGAATAGGTAGAAGGGTAGAAGGCAGGAGGGAGGAGGGTGGGCCTCCAGGTATTAGAAACATGTTTTCTATCATTTTTCCAGCCATTAGAATTTTTTCAAATTTTCAAAGTTCGCCTCCCCATTGAAGAGTATTGCGGTTCGTGAACTTTTTCGCGGACCGAACCTTTCGTGGAGGTTCGCGAACCGAAAATCGGAGGTTCGCGACTTCTCTAATCACTATCAATATTGGCAGAGCGCCATCCACCTCCACCCTGAGCACCTACAGTATATACTCCAGACTAAACACCAGCAAGTGTGTTTATAACACAGGTGTCTGCAGTTCTGAATTACCATAAACGTAAAAATACACTAATTTATTCACATTTTTCCTTAGCAGCTCAGTTCTGTAGATTGCAGCAATTAATGGAAAACATTTCTTTGCTATAAATATATTTCAAAGGCCACTGTGGTAAATAAACCTCAGCTTCAAAACGACACTTACAGAGCATGTATATTAGTCCTGCAATAATTTGCTATATTACATAGCAATTAAAGATTCAACTTTTTGGTAATGGCCATTTAAGCAAGAGAGGAGAAACATTCCCAGCCTCTGCCTGCTCTGCTTTTTGGTTTCAACTATGCACATGCACTTCTGGCGCAAGCCCAGTAGCGCAAATGAGCCCAGCAGACAGGTAAGCACGTAAGGGCTCAGCTATAGTTCTATAGCAGTGGCCGTAGCAGTTGAACTCTCAGGAGAGGGAGCAGGTGTGTGTGTTTAGGTCATCTGTGCGTTCCATCTCCCTGCTCCTTCCCAATTAACATATGAGAATCATAATGAGATAGGGGAGGAGTTTAGACAGAAGTCTTGCCAATAACATTGCGCTGCCATTTTTTTTTTTTTAACATTATTAGCAATATAACATACACTAGAGCACAGTTAATGCAAATAATTAGGTGTGCATATAAAAAACGGTACACACAATGTAGATTGCAAGTACACAATCAAAATAGTATGCAAGGCCTGATGTGCAAATATATAAACACTTATAAGTTTAGCCATATTCATCTATATTATAGAAGATCAAGCCACTGTATGTTAAATGTATTGCGCTGCCATCTTATCAGGAAATTGGGCAAGTGGAGGAAGCCACACAACCAGTTACAGGCAGGGGCGTAGCTAGGGGTGGGCGGGGTAGGACATGTGCCCCCGGGCGCCGACTCCCTAAGGGCGCCCAGCTGCATTTTTTTTGTAAATCTCTCTGTGCCAGAGTCTGCCGCTGCTGCTGCCTTGCTCGGGGCTCTTCCTGTGTGACGTCACAAGCCAGATGGTGGGTAAGGAGGAGCACCGGAGGCAGGCAGAGAAGTGGAGCGCAACTGTGGGGAGGGCGACGGAGACGGATGAGTAGAGCAGTTATGGAAGGGTAGATTATTGTTACTGGGGGGCAGAGCAGGGACAAGGTCCTCCAGCAGCCAAGGCTGAGACACCAAAGTGCGCCCCTCCATCCCTCCCACCCCAGCTGTCACACACTGATTGCTATTAGACTAAGAGGGCCACAGGGCCCACAACCTCCCCAACACCTTAATCTCTAGTTATCTGGCTTGCAGTCACTGCTATGTATCCCCTTTTATTTCTTTCTGCTTAATACACAATTAGGAATGATAGCTGAATGAATTGTGCGCCCCTTCCTACACTGCGCCCTGAGGCTGGAGCCTCTCCAGCCTATGCCTCGGCCCTGCTGGGGGGGGTGGGAGAGGAGAATTACTGTTACTGGGAGGGTTATTGTTACTGAGGGTGTGTAGGAGATTACTGGGGGTGGAATTACTGTTACTGGGAGGGTTGCTGTCACTGAGGGTGTGGAGGAGATTAGTGGGGGTGGAATTACTGTAATTGGGAGGGTGTCATGGTCCAAAAAATAGGGTACTTGTGTGATAAAATGCTAAATGCTTGAAGAAGCCTGCAGGGTCAGGGACAGGGTCAGGCAGTCAGGGATGGAATCACAGACTCTATGTATGTCATACATACATACATACATTCCCTTTCACTGACTGACCCTGTCCCTGACCCTTCAGGCTTAAAGCTTTTAGCATTTTATCACACATTCAGCCAGCCATTATCACAGTATCTGGGGGGGAAGAAAGGATAGAAGCCAAGCTCCTGCCAGCCCACCCAGATCCAGGCAGTACTATCCAGTTTCAGGCAGCACACATGTAGCAGTAGGCTGCAACCTGGCTGGCTGTTTTCTGTAAGTTTTCTGCCTGCCTACTGGCTGCTGCAACCCCTCACTCCCAGACATACCAGCCTCCCCAGGCACCCACCCCCATTCACTGCTGACCATGGTCTCCAGCCCACTAGGGTCCAGCCCACTACACGCCTGCCTGGTGGTGCCCACCACACCACCAGGCAGGCCTGAGCCTGAAGCCTCTAGCCATAGACCCCACTAGGCCGGAGCCCAGTACACAAAACCACCATACCTGAGCCAGAGGCCTCCAGCCGCCAGACCCGACCCACCAGACTATAGTCATGTCGCTGACTGTCCTTGGAGGAGCTCACAATCTAATCCCTACCATAGTTATAGCCTAATGTCCTACCATATTATTAGTATGTATTTATATAGCACTGACATCTTCTGCAGCACTGTACAGAGTACATAGTCATGTCACTGACTGTCCTCAGAGGAGCTCACACTCTAATCCTATAGTGTTGTCCGGATCATGAACGATTCGGATCTTTGATCCGAATCTATTTTATGAGTCGATCATCCGAATCATCAAAATGAGTGATTCGGATCGCAAAAGGGGCGGGGCCAGGAGCGACACGCCCC
Source organism: Hyperolius riggenbachi (assembly GCF_040937935.1). NCBI lineage: Eukaryota > Metazoa > Chordata > Amphibia > Anura > Hyperoliidae > Hyperolius > Hyperolius riggenbachi. The sequence continues at coordinate 250,651,600 of NC_090651.1, forward strand.
CTCACAGCGGGGTCTTGGAAGCAGAGCAGAGATGGATCGCTCTGTTGGAAGGGAGGCAGCCTTGCAGGGACAGGTAGATGAGAGAAAGGGGACATGGGTGCCAGTGCCAGATATGTGTAGAGCACACATACTGGCTGAAATGTGCTGCTCATTACAGGCTGTCTGTTCCGTAGTGCTACACAGTGATCACATGGGAAGCTTTTGGCTCAGCACAGCTCAGTAACTTTGCAGACACTGTGATTGAAAGGCAATATAATCCTCCTGCACTCAGCACTAAACAGCTGCACTTTCTTTCACTGTGCGAGCTTTTCTTTCAAAGTGTACAGATGAGCATATAGGTGAAATATATGTAAAGCATATGACTTCAGCATGTGGGTATTACGTGCAAACATTTCTGCTCTCTGCTCGTCCCTCCTCCCATCTCTGTCCACTCCCTGCCCTCTGTCCATCTTCTCCCCTTCTCTGTGTGTCCACTCCCTCCCCTTCTCCTGTCCACAGACCTGTCCTGCTGTTCTTTTCACCCCCGAATGCATCCGGTAGTAAAATGATCCGAGGTTCAGATCAAAGATCCGGATCTCTTCAATGATCCGATTCGAATCATCCGGATCATTGAAAAGATCCGAACTTCCCATCTCTATAATCCTACCATAGTCATAGTCTAATGTCCTATCATATTATGTATTTGTATAGCAGCACCGATGACCACACTCACATTCTAAACTGGGGCCATGCCCCCTTTTCACGCTTTGGCACCGTGGGGAGGGGGCACATAAACTGTCTATGTCCCCGGGCGCTGAAAGCCCTAGCTACGCCTCTGGTTACAGGTGGTCCCCTACTAATAAACAGGTTCCGCTTTGGGATATTGTTTGTAAGTTGAATTTGTTGGTAAGTTAAGTCCTGTGTTAAACATAGTGAAATGTGCTGTGGAGACGCCTCAATAGGATCCTGAGGCTTCCATCTCTTCAGGTGAGTATCTCATTTTGATCCCAAGCTTCAGCTCGAGATCACCTTAAATTGTTTTAAACTACTTATAACAGTTACGATATGCACTATTGTAACATTTAACAACAAAATGTGTACAAAAAAAACCCAGTATTATATATTTTGTAGATGAAGACAATCATACATTTCCTAACATATAATCTTTTACAGGCCAAGGACAGAGCTCTGACTTCTAGAGGGGAACACAGTAATTGGGATTGCTTTAATCATCTGGAGACAGAAGATAAACAGCTGTCTGTGCTGGGCATGGTGCTGACACACCCCTCACCTCACTCATACCTGATCATTTGTACTAGTGTATGTCTAGCTGAGGCGACCACTGCTTCACAATGACTGACTCTGAGATGAGAGTCTGAGGAAAGACATTCCAGACACTATATATACTTCTTGTGAAAGCAGAACACCTGGGAGAGGTCCCGTGCTTCCTTCCTGGATTGGGACTGCCCTAATCACACCCTGTTTGTAAAGAAAACCCTAACTTAGATTTATACCTTTCACTTCTGTCGTCTGACTTTTTCCTGTGGATTTCTGGAAGAATTTATTTACCTGTCACCGGGGATTTTTTGTTAGTATCAGCATGGCAGTGTCATCCCCAAAAGGGACTTCCAAGAAAAAGCGGCCACCGCCATCTCCAGTCAATGGAGAGGACCCTGGCTTTGTCTTCCTGTTCGAGAACATCGTGGATGTTGGTAAGTCACTATGCTTATTTCTTGCTTTTTGAAACGTTGTCTTTCTGGGTGGCTCAGACAATTATTTGAGTACAAGTAATAGTACAGGTGTGAATCACTGCTTACATTAAATCACACAATGTGCTGTATGAACCCACCCCTCTGTCCTGATAGACAGTAGATTGTGAAATGTATGATGATGCTGATAGTAGATGATGAAAGGGATCCTGAACTGCTTATCTATTCAGAAAAACGATATTATCATCTTCCAGTGGTAATCACATGTTCAGACCAAGAGTTATTTGCTATTGAACGCTGACTTTCCCCCTAAGCTATGTACACATGTCAGGTAAATGTAATTTGTAACATCTAACGAACTACATATATTGTCATATCGGAAAACAATCGTTATAGAAAAATGTAGCCAAACATAATTAAATGAAGACAAGCGACCAATATCAAGTATTCGGCCTGAATCAACTAGCAGATCGATTCAGATGACTTTTGGGCAGATATGGTGCTGTCTGCCTGGTGTGTATGTCTTTCATACAACATTGCTTCAGAGAATGCACGCATGTCGTGTAGAATGTCACTTCCACTTGCACGTTCAGTATTCGAACACCAGTCGTTTGGCATATTGATGTGTATGAACACAATTGTTTAAACTACTTGTTTATTTTTGCCAGGTAATGTCGTTTGAGCGACACCACTTGTTTGTGTACGCAGACTTTAATCTAGCGTGTATATGGACTTGTAAGCGATTACAATGTATGCAAACGTTGATATTTTGCCTGGCATCTGGCTACATAGACTGTTTGGACTGTTTTAGAGGGAAAGTGGAGAGAGTGTTTCCTCAGGAGTAAATCTTTTCTGCCTATTATTGTATGTAATGTCGCTGGAGGTGTGTGTTTAGAGTGGAGAGGCTGTTACAGGTCCTCTTTATGAGTGATGACTATACATTTTAAAGTGACCAAATTGTTAACGTCTGTCACCGAAATGTAATATTATACTTTCATTTTTGACATATTTGAGTACAAGTGACTGATTAATTCTGATTGGAAAAATAAATTGTTCTTATAATTATTAGAATTCGTGTGAACATCCAGCTGTCAGACCTTTCTTTATCCCCAAAAGACCTACATTAGAAAGAGTGGAAATAGGAAATGTTTTGCTAGTCAAATGAAGACAACCTGTTTGAACAGCCTGACCACAACCGTGTGCATAATGAGGTCATTTAGATTAAATATAATTTGAATAGATTGTCCCGATTCACTGTCATATTACATAGCTGCTGGTTTGACAGGGAGACGCCACATATATGTCAAACAGCCAGGCAATATGAAGCTGAGGGCCCTTTTACACTTAATGTGTTGATATGCGTTAGTAGCGTTAGTATGAGTTAGTACGCGTTGGTATGCGTTTTTTCTATAGCAGTGCATTGTGAAATAGCTTTCAGTTGAAATACGTATAGTGGGAACTGTGCCATAGGAAAACATGGACATTATTTTGAAAATCAGTTTTCTTTCAGGTATAACTGAAAGCAACTGATTAAAGGGCAACCGAGGTGACATGTGACATGATGAGATAGGCATGTGTATGTATAGTGCCAAGGACATAAATGACTATGCTGTGTTCCTTTTTTTTTTTTTCTCTGTCTGAAAGAGTTAAACATCAGGTATGCAAGTGACAGTTTCTGTCTGAGTCGGGACCAGGTTGGACTCTATATAGCCTTACCCTCACTGATAAGGAATTACAACCATAAAACACTTTCCTGACAGTAAATGGTTTCTGAGAGCAGGGAAGAGATAAAAACAATCAATAGTTCATAGATTTTAGCTCTGGCATACTTCAATGAATGTGTCATTGGCAGAGACAATGAACTAGTAAAAACTTAAAAACCTGATTTAAATATAAAATAAAACTGCAGGATATCTAAAAACATCATTTTTAGGAGGAAAGATATAATTGTATATCTCAGCAGTTTATTTTCACCTCAGATGTCCTTTAAACGTAAAAAAGGGTCCTAATAGGTGTTAACTGAAATTTCCCTATACGTGGACCCTTTGGCCTTGTTCACATTAGCAAATGCAGATGGCTGTGCATTCAGAGTGCAACACACGCAATCACACACCATCTTCATTGCCATGTGTTCACTGTAGTGAATGGATCAGAACTGCGTTTGGCAAAAAATTAGTGCAGCAGAGCAGTGCACTGCTGAGCAGTACAATACTGAGAACCTCAAACAGTGCAGACTAGCCACTACTGATGTTCTCGTATATCGCACACTATACGTATTCCCCAACAAGACCTAAAACGCCCATAGAAGAAGCATTTACATTGCTGACTGATTTGGGCTCAGTACAGAATAGTTTGTGGCACAGGAAGAAGTGTTACTTTACTCCTCTTCTATTAAGAAATAGTTCTAAATACCAGGATAGGAAAGTGAAACAGTGTGTATTGTCTATATATGAAAAAAAATTGGCGGTCAATTATTAGTCATTGACAGTGTAGTGGTATAGGAGAAGGACGCTCACACTACCTCTTCCTGTGTCTCAAGCCTGCATCATTTGTGTGGCCCGATACAGTGGCCCGATTTGCGGCCGTTTCTACAGCAGATTCGATCACTGGGATTGAATCTGCTGCCAATCGTTCGCGCTAAACGCACCCGCCGTTCCGATTTCCTCCCGAAATCGGATCGGTCCGTCGATTGCGCCGTGCGGAAAAATACCGTCGATCGCCCGCGGGTAGGGAGCGCGTCGCTAGCGGCAGCCGATCCGATCAGGTATACATTACCTGACGCTGGCTCCCGGGCATCTTCTCCGCGCTGCACCACTCTGTTCCTGCTTCCATCCCAGCGTACATTAACTTCCTGTGTCACTGCAGTGACCAGGAAGTACAGATAGAGGGCGCTCTATTTGAACTTCCTGGTCACGGAGTGACACAGTGTACGCTGGGATGCGGTGCGGGGTGCAGCGCGGAGAAGAGGACCCGGAGCCAGCTTTAGGTAATGTATACGGGGGGGGGGGGGGAGGGGGGGGGCAGGAGCAGCTCAACAGATTGTGATCGGCTTCAGGCTGAAACCGATTCACAATCTGTTTGCAGTAAAGGCAGCCATACGATCCCTCTCTGATCAGATTCGATCAGATAGGGATCTGTCAGCTGGTCGATCTAATGGCAAATCGACCAGTGTATGGCTACCTTAAGAATGCAACATGGAAGTGATAGATAACAAGGTGTCTGGAACTCCCAATTACTTACGGCACTGCCCACTGCTGCTGCTGCTATAGGTCTGGCCTTCCGCACTACTGTCACCCCCTCCCTCCCCCCTTTCCCCCCAGCTTGATGAACAGACATTGGCTAATGTGATCGGTCATATGTGGAAGAGAGGGATAATTCTGGACCTGCAGTGGCATTGCAGAAAGACATAGAAATAGGCAAGTGACACCTTCCTGTGGTTACCTTGAATACCTAGCTTTATGTTAGAGTTACCTAATGCCAAATGAAAAGTGAATGGAACACTACTTCTGCCTTATTAATGCGCCATCTCCGGTGCATTGTTATCTATCTGAAGTTAAATTGGGCCAAATAGTATTTAATAGGACATTTCAGGCATCAGCGAGCATTGGGTAGCGCTTTGCCTTGTTCATTCAAAAATATATTATTTCTGCATGGCTGAAGGATTCAAAAGAGCATACATGAATATGTAATTGAAAATTTTGGCCAACTAGCCATAATTGTAAATGACCTGAATGCTAAATGGATTATTTTCTATGGAAAACGGATTACCTTAAATGGCTATCTGCAGTTAGTTCACATACATCGTCAATAAAGTATAGGTTTTTTTTCTTTTTTTTTTAATAATATGCTCATTTACAAAGTCTATGAACATAATGGGCTTGATTCACAAAACGGTGTTAACTGTTAGCACGCTGTGAAAAGTGGTTCGTGAATTTTTCACGTGTTAACGGTCGTGCTTGCGCGATAAATTTGTGTTATTGCGTAAACGTTACCACGCGAAAAATTCACGTTAACGCTCGAACGCAAATTTTTGCATGCAATAACCGTTATTCGTGCGAAACCCATTTTTTCACTCTAAAACGCGCGAAAAGCCATGCTAACAGTAAGCACCGTTTTGTGAATCAAACCCAATGGATAAAATAATTTTGCTAATCTAATTGCTTAATAATTTTGTATGTATTTACTACCGATTTTATATTTTCCTATGTATTTACTGATATTAGATTTCAGTTTGTTTGATCAGCCTCTGACTTCAGTGGCAACATGAATTCATGGAACCTGGGTGATGCCCAATCCACTGGCTGCAATGCTAGATCTCTCAGTTTGCTGAGCCACGGAATTAGGGCTATTAATTATAATTATTAGGGACAATATCTAATTGTCACATATTACAAAATGGATTTTGCAGTAAGGATTGGCAAACAATGATCTGAACACAATGGAAGTGATGTAGGCTTTTTGGAATGGAGGTATGATGTTCACAGAAAAATCCTTCCTCCTTTATGAATTCTATCCGTTACAAGATTTAGTTATCCTCTCTATTACCACACTTTTTCTATTCTTGGGATCCTCTATATCATACATGTCAAAGTCCGGCCCATGGGCCAAATCTGGTCCCCAGAGCCATTAAATTTGGCCCTCAAGGGGTTTTCCCACTTAGCATTATGTTTGGCCCACTCTAGACCACCAAGGAAGCTATACTGGAGGTGAAGCCCTAGAACACCAGGGAAGCCATATGGGGGTGGTAGGGGGAAAGCACTAAACACTAGGAAATTGTATAGGGGAGGGTGGGGGCCTCTAGACACCAGGGATCTGTGTATGGCAGGGAGGACTACTATACACCAGGAAACTGTATAAGAAAGGGAGGAGGATCACTAGATACCAGGGAACTGTATAGGAGTTGGATGGGAGTAATTGGACACCAGGGAACTTTATAAGGTGGCCAGTAGACATTGAGGTTGGCCCGCGGCTAGTTCCCAGTGTTTAATGTATTTGTATTTTTGTATTCGAGTTTGACACTCCTGCTCTATATGATATAATTTTCTTTGGATGTATAATCTCCTAGCTTTTATATGTAGCAACTGCCTAATGCCTGAACCATTGGCAGGCAGTTGATGGCATTTACCACCCTTATGTGGGTCATATCAGGTGTGATTTTAGTGGCATGCAGCATCCATGGGAAAAAAAAAACATTCTCAATGCAAATGCTACACGAGACTGTAGTCATGTAATTCTTAATTACCCCACTATGTTTGAATGTAACCCAGATATGGGGTGCAACCTTCTACCACATAAAACTATTAATAATAAATACAGTACAGGTTTGCTGTATGATTTAGAGATTGCGGAGATGCCCTAGTGAATTAGACCCCAGTGTTATGTGCTAATAAGCACACATTAGCTAGTGTTGGTCTGTCTTTTTACTAATTTTCACATTTTTAGGCATGATTTTGTTGAGATACTGCCACCCAGAAAGCACGAAAGCTTTTAATACCATTTCCATTAAACTTAGCTCAAGTCACGGGCAGAAAAAGCATGGAAAGAGAAATTACTCATCTGTGTTCTGCACTAATACCCAATTAAATGTATAACCACAAGCACGTAAGTCACTGAATCCACCGTACCGTTGCTTTTGTCTTGCAATACTAATATTGCTGCTGTTGCAGTTGGCTGATGGTGTAATGGTTAAGGGCTCTGCCTCTGACACAGGAGACCAGGGTTCGAATCTCGGCTCTGCCTGTTCAGTAAGCCAGCACTAATTCAGTAGGAGACCTTTGGCAAGTCTCCCTTACACTGCTACTGCCAATAGAGCGCGCCCTAGTGGCTGCTGCTCTGCTCTGGCGCTTTGAGTCCGCAAGGAGAAAAGCGCAATATAAATGTTATTTGTCTTGTCTTTATTTTTTGGCTCAAGCACTTGACCATTTAATAATAATAATAATTATTATTATTCTTTGTTATCATCATTATTTTCAATATAATTACCTAGATAGTAGAAGAAAATCAAAACAAACAAACAAAGAAAAAAAACTAGCACCAGAATGCATCAGTTGCATGTTTTGCCTCTGAAGAACCAAGTCTTAATTTGCGAAACAGCTGTCAGGCCTCGTTCACATCTAGCTAGCGCAGATGGCCGTGCAATCCGAAGCATCGCATAAGATCCCACGCCATCTGCCCGCTGCGCTGTTGATCTCATCCATTGACAGTGATGGGATCAGCTCTGCGATTCCGGGCAAAATGCAGGCAGCAGCACGCAAGCGCTTCCTAGCGCATCGTACTGCTGCGCAGCGCAGTACATGTGAACGGTAGAAGGGCTGTCTATGCACTTCTGCCGTTCCTGCGTTTCAGCACATCATACGAGCTTCCAAATGCGCACGAAAGCACATATGATGTGAACGAGGCCTCAGTCTCTAACACCCTCACTGCCCTGTACCAGTGCGTCTGCCCAGTCTAAATACAGGGTTTTTTAGGAAGCGGTGCCTCGCTGGTCCTTCTTTCATTCACATAATTACCAAGATAATTGCTTCAAAGGAAACCTGAAGTGAGGAGAATACGCAGGCTGCCATCTTCATTCTCTAATAAAAAAAATGCCAGTTGCCTAGCTTCTGTGCTGATGGTCTCTCATATAAGTCACTGGCCCAGAATGAGCATGCAGATCAGATGTTCTGACTCTGCTGGTTACATACTTGTTGTAGGTGTGTGACTCAAAAACAACTAAAGCCAAAAGCTCGGGCCAGCGATGTAACTACAAACCATGGGCTTCCCCACTTAAAGTTTGATGAAGCTCCACCTTGCTATGTTCCGCCATCATATATAACAAGTGAAGCTATCATAACCCCCTATACCAAGTGTGGCCTTCATTCCTCCCATAGCAAGCATGGCAACCTTAACACCCCCCCCCCAACATCAAGTGTGTGTAACGATTGGTGTCAGCAACCAGAGAGAGAATCTGATTATTATTATAGATTATTAATCTGATCCTTGGCGATCCGCAGTATCCCCAAGAATACAGATATACCCGATTATTGAGGATCTGCGGAATCGTCAATAATCAGATATGTCTAACCTCTAGACACCAGAGAGAGTGTAAGTGTTTGGTGCAACAGTAACAACTCTGAGTAAAGACCACCAGAGGAGCTGGCGGCCTATACTCCTGAGGAATTCACCCTTGATGGTGGGTGATATTCCTGTAGCCTGTGGACCCCTGAGCGAGGGACCAAGGCTGGGTTGCAGGAAGCCCTGCTGCTAATATGTAAGGTTTTGCCCTGAACTGGGCTAACGTAACACAGTAATAGCACAATCCTAGTCTGGGGTGTGAGGTCCGTAGTCACAACACTCTGGAACTAGTCTGGAGCATAACATAAATGATAATACAATTCCCTAGTCTTGGGTGTGAGTTCCGTGATCATTAACACCCTGGAACTAGTCTGGAGTATAACATAAATGATAATACAATTCCCTAGTCTTGGGTGTGAGTTCCGTTATCATCAACACCCTGGAACTAGTCTGGAGTATAACATAAATGATAATACAGTTCCCTAGTCTTGGATGTGAGGGCCTTGATCTCAACACCCTGGAACTATGCTAGAGAATACACAGAAGATACACAGTATTCCTAGTCTGGGGTGTGAGGGCCTTGGTCTCAACACCCTGGAACTGGTCTAACAAATAATATAATTCAATTAGTACTTTAAGCTATCAACAGAATCTGGCTAAGGTCTGAGTGCCTTCACGTAGGTGTTAGCAATGGCAGACAACTGACAAGCAGCAGAATATATAGTTGCTGGACTCTGCCGCCCCGCCCGAGCCATTCAGCCAATCATGAGTCCTGCAGGAATCAGCTGATCTTCCTGATCAGCTGACACTTCTCCTGCTGGTATAAAGGTCCTGAGTTCAGGCCCGCGCGCGCGTAGCTCCCCATCTGCCTATGTGCACTAACAGACTCAGCCACACCAAGCGCACGCTGCTGCATGCAAACCGCCGCGTTGAACGCGGAAACAGCCCCTTTGCTGTCAGGACACGCAGCGGCTTTTCCGCATTCCACCATGCTACGAGACGCGTGTCTATGCGTGCAAACCGCCGCGTTGGACGCGGAGTCAGCCGCCTTGCTCTTGGCACATGCGGGGCTTTTCCGCGTTTTCTCACAGTGTGGTTACCAATACCCCGCCTCCTCCATCATGGCTGTTTTTAGGTGAAGTCAAATCAGACAGATGCCTATGATAACTCCTGCATGAAGATGCTTCACAGAGCTAGTCTAAGCAAACTATGCCTTATGAAATCCTTATACACAGTTGCTAGTTGAATGGCCATTTCAAATTACCATAACTGGGGTGTGGCAAGTGCTATTAGTGTGCTGAGTAAGCTGTAATTGTTTTAGATTTGGTCTGTAGTGATTGTTGAAAATGTTCTGGATTTCCAGGACAATATTCTCACCTGTAAAGACCCAGTACATACATAACCAGTAGAGGTGTGCTTTGTGGGCTCGATGACTTAGGATCAGTAAAGTGTTTGATACCCAAGAAGGAAAGCAGGTCCGGCACCAGTCTCAATGCTTCAGTAGTAATTTATTCCAACAGGTACAGTAAGGTCACATGAGGGTACAAAAGAGTGGCCGCTCTTTTGTACCCTCATATGACCTTACTGTACCTGTTGGAATAAATTACTACTGAAGCATTGAGACTGGTGCCGGACCTGCTTTCCTTCTTGGGTATCAAATGTTAGTTCTCATAGGTAGAGAGCACAGTTTGTTCAGCCAGCTTCCCACTGCCTATAGCCAGTGTGCAACGAGTGCCAGTCACTCCCTGTTCTCTCTCTTCTTTGATCAGTAAAGAGTATCTGGCCTTCTGGCCTGGTAATAATTTGTAAACCTTTATAGACCTACGCTGAGGAACAGCATCATTCTGAAAAACAACATTCTGTATGTAACCTATCAATTTGCAATTGGTAACCGTAAAGCCCAAACTACACAATACGATTCTTTGTACGATTTGATTACGATTCTATTTATGATTCGATTAAATACAACAGGTCCGATCTGGATTCGATTCAGTTCTATTTGCAATTGCAAAACAATGGCAAATCGAATTGCATTGAATCGAATCCCGATCGGACATGTCGGATTTAATCAAATCGTAAATAGAATCGTAATAGAATCGTACAAAGAATCATATTGTGTAGATTGGGCTTAAAACAAGCAAGAGTGGCCAGCATGTCTCATATTCCCTTCACCATAATAATTATGGCTAGCTTATCTCTCTCAACCCAGCTTATTTATCTCAGGGGAGAGACCTGATGCTGCACTGGGGCAGGTAAAATACTCTATCTGGCTGCACTACTTTGCATATGAGGAAAGGAGAGATGGCCAACTGGAGTGGAGCTCATTTATTGGAGGAGGGAGAAAGCGCCTCCTGGCTTTTGGGATGCCCCACACTACTTAGTAGGGTGAAGAAAGCTGGAGCAATTTTGAAGCTGCTCTTCACAAATACCATTCATAAACCTTGTATCACTTAATAGCTTAAACGAGATTGTTTGCTCTGTGCAATTGCTCCATATCCTATGTCCAGTCCACTTAAACACATGCGGAGTATTACAGTATTACCTATATAATGGACTTGCACAGCATTTGTTGTTCACAAATAAATTACAATATTTAGGCAAATGGAGGAATCGTTCATGAGTGTAATTTCTAATTACATACTTAATATGTATGGATATAATTTATAATTACCTAGATATCATATATGACAGCCTTTTATAATTACACACATAACAGCTCCATTCAAGAAGCCATTTGGTGAAGCTTTGTTTTACTTTTTAATTAACCTGACAGCATATTTAATTGTAGTCATTGTGTTTTGTTCTCATTGATATGCAGGAATGGGAAGATTAGAACGATGTCATTTGTGTGGATCAGATTATGGAGTGTTTCACAGCTCATTCCTTATTTACCGATTATTTTTCCTAGAATGAACACAAAGACCTGACACAGAATTTAAATGATGGAAAATTTTTCTGTCAGATTACCTTGTAATTTCCATGGCTCTGCCAACATTTTTTACATTAAACGTAAAGTGAACCTGTCACACACTTTGTGTATCAGCTATTTATATGGCGCTTTTAGGAGTACCCCCCCTCCTTTAGATTGTAATCTCGCAAGGGTAGGCCTCTCTCCCCTTTTGGGTCTTGGAAATCATTATATATTTTATTCATCATGTTACTTTTATCATTCATTGCCAATTCTGTATTTTGTATTGTTATTGTATTGTGTCACCAATTATGTATTTTGTATATTGGTGTACACCATTGTCTGTATTAATATGCACCCCATGTTCGTTTTTTACTTTGTACAGTGCCATTGAATATGTTGGCACTTTATAAATCAATAATAATAATAACAATAATAAGTACGTAGTAAGAAAGTGCAGCATTATCAGTTACAACTAAACATTAAAGAGAATCTGTACTGTAAAATTCTTACAATAAAAAGCATACCATTCTATTCATTATGTTCTCCTGGGCCCCTCTTTTCTGTTTCTGCCACTCCCTGCTGAGATCCTGGCTTGTAATTGCCAGTTTTAGGCAGTGTTTACAAACAAAAAACATGGCTGCTAACCAGCATGTGACAGGCTCAGAGAATCTCAGTCTGTGACTCATACAGAGCCTGGAGGGGGTGTGGAGAGGGTGTGCATAACGTCTATCCTATCACAGCAAAGCAGTACATTCCTGCCTGAGCCGACAAAGCCTGCAAAGGAAAGAAGATTAGATTAGATAACAGAGATAAGACAGCCACTGTGCAACTAAGAAAGGCTGCAGTAAGACAGACCACATTAGAACAGGTATAGGAACTTGTAGGATAGAAGAAATATGGTTGAAAATGTTGTTACAGAGTCTCTTTAAGTCCCATGCTGATGGGGCTAGTTTAATTTATTAGATCCAGTTTAATTCACCTGACCTGCTGGGAGTTTACTGTTGTAGAGGTAAATGATATGTTAGTTCGCAGGCGACAGCTCAAGTCTATATGTCAGGCAAGATATAGGACAGGGCTGGGCAAAGTTTGCGCAGGCCAGGCAGCATGCTGTGGCCCATGGGCAGAATTCCTAAGATTCCTCCCCTCCTCCTTCCCTCCCAGCACAGTCGTGAGCAGAAGAAAACAATCGCCTGATCGCCGATTCCAGCACCTCGCCTCCTTGGCAACAGGGCATCACATGACAGCCCGTCAGGGTGTTCCAGCTTATTACACGCTGGCTGCGAGTATGTAATATGCTGGCACGACCTGACAGCATGTTATGTGATGCCCTGTTGTTATGGAGACATGATGCTGGAATCGCTGTTATCGCCCGCTCACTACTCTGCAGGGGGTAGGAGAGGAATCCGCCGCCGCCTACCGGCCAGGTCTGATTTACAGCGCATGCATGCTGGATACCTCCCACGGGCCTTAGTTTTCTCAGTGGCGCTGGTGTACGACAGCAAGACCTAAGCTGTCTTGAAAGTCTGCTGTTATAATCGTTGTACAACAAAAATAGTAAAATAAGAATTCCAGGAACCACAAAATAATTTTCCACCAAATTAAGTCTTCGTTCACACCATGCGGTGCAAGTGGTTTATGTATCAACACACAACACCTACCTTGCTTTTCGTTGCAGTGCTGGCTGATCCCATTCAGTGACAGTGAATATGACAGGTGTGTTTGGAGTAAAATGCATGTTGAGGAGTGATACAATAATGCACTGATGTACCAGTGAGACCCATATGAGTTATCGTCATTTTTTTCCAAGTACCTTTCCCTTTTTTGCAACCTGCAATGGTCACAACAAATGGAAGTATCGGTGCCCTAAGCATTAAATAAAGTGGGTTCCCAGACTCCTACATAAATCCCCATACCCCATGCCCATTCCCATATGTGAGAGGGTAGTTACATCTACCTCCCTGAAGTGGGGAGGAGCCCATAGTCCGTAACACTAAGCAACAGTGCAACAGTACAGAGAGGGTGGCGGCTTTCTTTCCCATCTCGTGTGGAACACTCCCAGGGTTATGGACCATGTGGATTGGGATAGCCCAAGAAGCAGAGCCCCACAGAGATGAACTCTGAATTCTATAGGGAATACAATCCTGCACTGTGACAAAGGTTTAATAGGGCTCAGAAAGGGTGAATAAAATGTCTGTTTTTTCTATCATTATTTCCCCCCCAAAAAATAATGATAAAAATGTTAAAATAATTGTTTATCAAAGAAACGTAAACTTTTTTTTGCGAGAGAGACTGTTAAAAATACATCCCTCCATTGCAAATGCAGTACTGCAGCCTCAAATGCTATTCAGCAGGAGAGCGCTGTACTTTTCCCAATGGTTGGGACTCAGCAAATTCCCACACAGCCAATATGGGTTTTGCCATTTGCACCTTTACATTACAATACTGGATCACCCTTAAAATGTAGCAGTGTTTTATTACAGGTTATTACTACCTACTCTTGTATTAACAATGACACATAATTTTCTTTAGCATATAACTTTGTCCTACGATTGCATGTATTGTCCCTGCTGTCTTTCTAGGTATCTCCTACACCCTCTTTCCATAACATGAGTCTAGAGAGACAGCCCTAGAGACAGTGAAAGAAGACTGAGAGGGGCGGGGAGAGGCGGGGATTGGCAGAGATTGACTGAAGAAGAGGCAGAGCTTTGCCTCTACCAGGAAGCAAAATTATGTGATCACAGAATTTTGCCCCAGGATTTCAGGGGGATATATACCTTGTTCTGCCATGAGGATGAGGCGAATAAGCTTGGATCTTAATGCTGAAGCTAACTGCACAATAAGAAGAGATTAAAAATAAGGCTTCAGACTCTCTTTAAGCAGAAATGTAATTAGGCAAGTTCCTATATGCTTGCAAAGTCTTCATCTCAAAGGGTAGGTTCTCTGATGATGCCCCCTGGAGGGATCCAGTAATAGTAATCTAAAATTGAGTCTATAGCCTAATATACTTAGCTGAGCTGATGGATGCTGGAGACACATGGTGGAAATCTGGGTGATTTAGGTCCACTTTATGGGCCCATAAGACGGATCCACTATCCACTAGACGGATGCTTTCTGCATCCGGCTTTTCGTACTGCAGACATACGCGGGTGTCTTCCGTTTGTCTTCCAGAAGTCTGGATGTAGCTGTCACTGACTACTGAGGAGAATCAGATGCATGCTGCCGAAATCTGCAAATCAAGTTTCCCCTGCACCTTATCGCTCCGCAATGGCTCAACTGTATTCAATGGAAACTACTCCATTGATATGCATTGGTTACAAAGCCATTGAGGAAAATGGCAATACGGATATACTGTAGATGTAGTGGAAACGGGCCCTGTCTGCTAGAGAATCCTTTTACTACCATGCATCCAATCAGAGGTAGTTAGTATGTACACAACATTTTTCTTATCAATCCCTAAATCATCTGTGTTATTCTGCGGGTAATCTTTTCACAGTTGAGGTGTGTTAGACGTGTGTAAGGTGAGTAATGTCCTGTGAAAAGCGATAACAAAAGAGGAGATGACAGGAAGCCTGGCCTTGTAGAGACTTGTCTACAGTACAGCATTGCTCAGGACTTCAGAGCAGTGGCAGGTAAATTGCTGTACGCTTAATTCAGTGTGTATCTCCCCACCCAGAGTGCAGCTATAAACCCCAGCAATTAGCCTATAGATTCCTTGGAACGGGTCATTTAATTACAGTGATTTTCAGCTAATATCATTTTCACAGCACAACAGGAATGTCATGGAATGCCTTTATTGTGTGGCAATTATAGAAGATTTTTCTTAACATAACATAGCTAGGAACATCACTCTAACTTCAAATTATATGCTCAGCTATGCAGACATGAATGCCCACAGGCAACAAATATATGTATATGAGATTGTGCGAGAAGGTTTATGTGCACTATTTTTATATGTAATCTTAGCTGATCTATGTAAACTATATAAATTATCTGAACTCTTGCAGGATTCTCAGTATTCATCTTTAAGTTATTATAATTGTATAGACTTCCACTGGGCAAACCAAACACTCCTTCATAATGGTCCAACATGACAAAGCACAAGATATTTTGGTTGAGCCGTATATAACAGTGTGACTACCATGGCAACGTGCGTCGACTAGATTTAGATCATGCTAGTGGATCATGCTAGTTCGTAAAACAGTAAGAAGTCTTTGGGCAAGGCTCCTTAAAGAGGAACTCCAGTGAAAATAATCTAATAAAAAAGTGCTTCATTTTTACAATAATTATGTATGACTGATTTAATCAGTGTTTGCCCATTGTAAAATCTTTCCTCTCCCTGATTTACATTCTGACCTTTATCACATGGTGACATTTGTACTGCTGGCAGGTGATGTCAGTGGAAGGAGATGCTACTCGCTTTATTTATTTATTTCAGTATTTATATAGCGCCGACATATTATGCAGCGCTGTACAGAGTATATTGTCTTGTCACTAACTGTCCCTCAGAGGAGCTCACAATCTAGTCCCTACCATAGCCATATGTCTATGTATGTATCATGTAGAGCAGTGTTTCTCAACATTTTATTGGTATGTACCCCTTTTAAAACTCTGTATTCACCAAGTAACCCCTAGCATAGTAAACATTATCATAAGTACCCCTTGACAAATATATATTTAATTGTAGTACATAATTGGTTCTAAACAATTTTCAAGCATTTACTAGTGCTTTTAATTAGCTGAAATACTCATTCGGTGTTGTTTAAATAGGAGTTATAATTTTCTAAAACCCTAAATTTGTTATTCTTGGTTAAGTATATCAAGCCTGAGAACCCCCTGGAACCATCAGAAGTACCCCCTGGGGTACGCGTACCACACGTTGAGAACCTAGGATGTAGAGCATGTATCATGATCTATGGCCAATTTTAGGGGTAAGCATATTAACTTATCTGTATGTTTTTTGGGATGCGGGAGAAAACCCGGAGGAAACCCACACATACAAATTCCTTGCAGCTGTTGACTTGGCTGGGATTCGAACCGGGGACCCAGTGTTGCAAGGCGAGATCGCTAACCACTACGCCACCATGCTGCCCCATGCTTTTTGGCAGTTGAAAACAGATGTAAACAGCTGTTATTTCCCACAATGCAACAAAGCTCCCACAGTGTGATGTCAGAACCATGGTCCTGACATCAATCTGTGGGAGGGGTTTCACCACAATATCAACCATACAGAGCCCCCTGATGATCCATTTATGATTTCTCATGGGAAAGGGGGTATCAGCTACTGATTGGGATAAGGTTCAATTCTTGGTTATTGTTTCTCTCTAGTGATCTGGGTCGTCTGTGGCATTCGCCCCTAGTGGCTGCAACTCTGTTTCCATGAGCGTCAGTGTAAAAAAAGTGAGATTAAGGAACTAACAATGGTAAATTTGCTGGGGGGCAGGTTTGTACTCATAGGGCAGAATTACACATTTTTGGTAGTTACTGTAAGACTGCTTACACAATATTTATTTAAAATGTGAGTTGAGCTGTCTTTGTGATGAGCACTGTCATGTAGGAACGCCATGTGTAGAATGCGGCCATGTAATCCGGTGATAAAACCTTCTTGTTTCTTTTATCACTCACATGGAATCTCTGTAGGAAGTTGTTTCTGTTCTCTGAAGAGACAAGAGGCAGAAAGACAAGGATCTCCCTGTAGGAATGCCTGGAGCCCTCACCACAGTCATCTGTAAGTCAGTAATCGTGTAAATTCCTATGTGTGATGGGTGCCTGAGGGTGAACCGCAGATAAGGGATTATTCTCTTTCCAAAAAATATACAAATAAATGACGTCAATCCTGAAGTAGAAAGAAAACACAGGGGAATTCCTTGACATTCAGTGTAACAGACAGTCTGTGGAGTAAGATTTACCAACAAGCCCTGGATCTGGTATCATTTACTGACAGAGAATTTAATTGCTAATGACTCACTGCCTAACTTTTTCTGTGCCACGACAAGGTGAAATATATGGCTGTTTGAATTAAACCCTAAATGGGGGAGTAGGTGTAAGAGGTAGATACTTGCCTCAGTACTTGAGAGCTTCTTCTGGAAAGGCCACAAAGGCCCAGGCCATGGGCGGCTGCAGCCCAAGGGGCCTCCTGGTCATGAAAAAGAGGTTGCTACATATGAAAGCGCAAATGGGGAGCATCACAAGAAAAAGAGAAGCTAATGTTCATGCAAGCTGTTCAAGAAAGAGAGGGGCTGTACATGGATACACATGGAAGAGGGGGCTGCACATGGAATGGGAGGGGCGCTGCTGCACAAGGAAGTCACAACACAATTGGCCTAGGGGCAGAAAAAGTATAAATCTGGCCTTGAGCCTCTCGATCGGCCAGAGGCTTCTCACCTCCTCAACAAGCCCACCGTTCTAGCACAGGTCCTCTCTTCATCTTTTCCCACATTCCTGGCAGTAGATGAATACATCCAGACTGGTCATGCACAAGTAAGGTACAAGCATGTCCAGTAGAATAAATCTGTTCTTGCACAGGGCATTTGCGAACGTTACTTATGCATTCCTAGTTTAGATGCGCCTGTTCAAGGCAGGAACATTGTCACAGGAAACCCTTTTGATAAGCTTTTGTTTAATAGGTTTGGAGGGAACCTACGCTGGAATGGTGAACTCTACAAGGATCCAGGAAGCCACTGGACAATCCAGAGTTCTCCCAGTACTGAGCTATTCTGCACTATATTTGTTACTTAAAGCCATTATGGATGGACATGTTGGGTTTTCTCTGAGACCAAAGTGATGTCTCACACGCCTACCTACAGGGGCATAACTAGAAATCACTGGGCCCCCCTGCAAAACTTTGGATGCCCCCCCCCCCTTACTTTCTGCACAGGTAAATTGAGAACCAATGTTATTCAATTGGCTAGTGCACACTTGACTGTGTTTTCCCCAAGCAGATAAAAACTGACAGAAGTGAAGCACTTCATGCATTATCTCTATCAATTACATTAGCTTCTGTGATAAAACGTGCATGTTTTCAGACATACAGACGCACATGTGGCTTGATTTACTTAGCCGTGATAACTCATAGCATGGCCGCGCTAGCGTTTTTGCACGCAATTGCGAATTTTCATGTGAAAACGCTAGTGCGGCCCTGCTAAGAGTATCACGGTTTAGTGAATCAAGCCCATGGTGTGCAGAAAATGCATACAGAAAACCGACAGACGAGTGTGCTCCCAGCCTCTGCTTATTACACTCAATCTGTCCATCTATGGTGGAGCAGAACTGGCTCAGCAGATTCCTTCAGCATCATTATACACAGCATGTAGGAAGGGGGTGGAGAGCCTGGGGGCAGGGTCTTGTACACAAGAGCCTGCTGCACACTGAATAGGGACTGTCTACAAAACTTTGTATGATTCCTTATCAGTGGCTAAGCAGATGCAATTATTAGAACAATTATGCAGAGAACAGGAAGCTTTTTCTCTATGTGCCCTTAGTTTTCTGTCTCTCAGGACAGGGAAAGGAAACGTCTCCCACGGGGCCCCCTACAAATCCGGCCCCCTCGCCTGCGGCTGCATCACTTGCAGGGTCTATTGCTACACCCCTGCCTACCTATGATATGACTATGTCTGTGTAGGGACCCCACCCACCCACACATGTAAGAGCTGGCCTCTGCTCCAATGCAGAGGTGTGCAAGTGGGTGAACAGAGAGTGTGGCTACAGCTAGGCTTCTATAGAGGGAAGCCCAGATCTACCTCTCTGATGTCAAATGTTTGCAGCAGAGAGAGAGCTAAGGCTGCACATAATGTATCAATGCCTTTAGTGGACAGTGATCTTACAATCTGATCACAATGACCTCCAGCTTCTACCTGCAGCAGCCACTCTATTCCTAATTTGGCTTCTTGTGTGGCTTCATGGAGAATAACAGCAACCCTCAGCTCTTCCTCTATGAGTTAAAGTAATACATGGGACAAGGTGAAAACAGACAACTAAGATAACATCTAAAAAAAGCCCACTCCAGGTAGAATGTGCTATAGACATTTTTTTTACTAAGACTCATGGGGAGGGAAGTAGGGTAAATGCATTTTTCTATGTAAGTACACTTATCATTTAAGCTTTTCTCTACTTGTGATTGCTAAAAAGTTTAACATACATTCATTTTGGAACTCGCTATTGTTCTAAAATCATAATGAATGAATTAAACCGAAAAACATTTTATATTAACCAGTTCACCCCCAAGGGTTTTTATCCTAACGGACCAGAGCAATTTTCAGTTGTCAGTGCTCCTCCCTTTTATTCCATAATAACTTTATTACTACTTATCACAAGAAAATGATCTATACCTCGTTTTTTTCGCCACCAATTAGGCTTTCTGTGGATAGTACATTTTGCTAAGAATTTTTTTATTCTAAATGCGTTTTAATGAGAAAAACAGAAAAAAAAGAAAAAAAAATCATTATTTCTCAGTTTTCAACCATTATAGTTTTAAAATTAAACATTCTCCTGTGGATAAAACAAACACGTTTTATTTGCCCAGTTGTCCCGATTATTAAACAGTTTAAATGATGTCCCTATCACAATGTATGGCGACAGTATATTATTGTGAAATATAAGTGTTATTTTTCTGTTGTGTTTTTTTTTTATTCTGGCCATAATTACAAGCCTCTATGTAATAAATTAAAATTAATTTCCCCCCATAAAATATAAATTAACAAAGCTGAGTCCCTAAGGCAACTATTTATTTATTTTTTTTAGCTGATTTTTTTTTACAAGTGTTTTTTTTTTTTGGGGGGGGGGGGGGGAGGGTTGGAAGTGTAATTTTATTAAGATCTGTATGTACTTGAAAATTAATGTCTTTTGTAGGTGTAATATACTTTTTGGCGCACACACGGCGGTAGCAGCGGCGGGAACGCAGGACGTATTAAAACGTCATGTTGCTGTTAATAGCGGTAAGCATGACGTTTTAATACGTTAGGATGTCAGTAAATGGTTAAAACTGAACTCAATCATTAGCAAGAGCATCCTTTCCTTCAGATAAAGACATTATTTTGTGACAAACATTGCTTGGAAATATTTTTATTGTGCTTTGTCTTGTTCAGCACTGCAGCTCTAAGGCAGCCTGACAATACCGGAGACTAATAGCAGGAAGATTGTTCCCACATAATTTATGCAGCAGTAAAACAAAGCGCTACCCCTACGTGAAGCGGCATGTGACTGGGGACACTGAGCAGCTTTCATACTTCTGTAGCTCGCAGCTAGAAAATATTTGTGTTTTCCAAACATTGCTATGCTAATGGCAATGAAGCAGCTACAGTGTCTAGAGCTCCACAAAGCAGCATCATGCTGAAAAATGCACCCTCTTAATGCAGCAGTTTATAATGGATAATCGTAGGAAAGGAAGTACATCTAAGGTAGATGGATCTTCCTCTGAAGGTTGTGGTGAATGTGAGGAATTTGTTAACTAGATGAGAAATGCAAACTTAGCATGACTAAAAGGATCGTATAACAAAGGGCACTCTGCATGGCAGCCAGCAAGAGATTATAAAACCGCTCTGCTGGGGAATGGATGATGGCTCTATACTAGGCCATTTTAATACATGGGTTAAGGGGCCCTTTGTATTGGGCCTACCAGAAACTGGAAACATCCTAACAACATACTGATTAGATATGGAGTTTTATAGAGGATATTAAGGATAGCTCATGCTTTAGTGACCTGCTAACGGTAGCAAATCTCTAACATTGTGTCACTTAAGCTTTCATTTCTAGCTCTTATTAAATGAAATTTCCTATTTAAGCAAAAGTCTAAGCCTGATTCTGTAGCTGTCTTTACCTCTGTAGTTATCATGAGGCACATTTTTTGGTTGAAAAGCTCCCTCATTCACTAGCAGTGTATCTATTATCCCTCCCCTGCTGAGGCAACTAAAGAGTGGAGATTATTCCCACACACAGGAACTCCACACAGACAAACTTCTGGAAGACCTCTCTAACTGAATCGTGGCTGATTTTAGGCCTGATACACGTGAGGAGATATTCGGGGTAATTTCCTGGCTCTAGATCAATCCAATCACTTTTGTGGAAGAAAGTCAGTCAAACGGGAATGCCAGGCCAATGTTTGTAATGGCTCTGGTGCTAGGAGGAAAGTGGGAGCTACATACTTAACACACACATCCTGCCCACATGCACCGCTACAGCCATGTGCTGAGTGGCCACATGACCACCTTCTGGTACCTTCCACTCAGACAATAGCAGACTATAAGTAGTCAAGTCCAGCTTCCAACACATCTCCTTCAAAAAATCTCTGTTCCCTGGCTGCATAATAAATTCTACCACTGGTTTTCAAGTCACCTCTCAGTGGTTTTAATATTGTGGCTGACAGACTGTCACACCTGGGTTTGCCTGGCTGTAGAGATGTAAAAAATGTCACCTACATCTGGACAAGACTCAAAGGTCCACTATCGTTAAAATTTTTATAATTTAAAATACAGTATATGTGTACACATTCTTAAGAGAAGTACATTTCTCCCAGAGAAAAGTGCAGTATATATTATGTTTTTCCTATGTTGCTGTTGCTTACAATATACAGATCAAAAAATATGACAGATCATTTAGCCTCTTGAGAAAAGAAGGAAAGATCAGAGGTCCAATCCAACTTGGAAAAAAAACTTCCTAAACCAATTAAAGAGTTTCAGGCTTCAAAAGCCCCCTACCTACAAAAGCTGGTAGCTGATACCAAACTGCAACCAAGCATAGCCCTCTCTAAGCACTCTGAGAAGCAGAATAAGTGGACACAATCCCAGTATCATAGATACCTTAATAAGTCAGTTAAGTGGTTAGGTATCAAACCCAGCAGCAAATTAACAAAATCCATAAAATAACTTAAAGGGACTCCGAGCTCAAGTAAAAAAAGAAAGTTGTACTCACCCGGGGCTTTTTCCAGCCCAGTGCTGGTCGGGAGGTCCCACGACGGCGTCCTGGCTCCTCTCCTAGTCCCCGCTCCGGAATGGTTGACCGGCCGCAGCCCGGGCGACACTCTGCTGAGTGTCGGGCTGTTCCTTCCGCGTATGACGCGGCTGACGTCACACGCCGGCCGCCTCGCGTCATCATGGCGGCCGGCGTGAAAGTACTGCGCATGCGCGATTAAAGCGCGCATGCGCCGTACTGCCACGCCGGCCGCCGTGATGACGCGAGGCGGCCGGCGTGTGACGTCAGCTGCGTCATACGCGGAAGGAACAGCCCGACACTCAGCAGAGTGTCGCCCGGGCTGCGGCCGGTCAGCCATTCCGGAGCGGGGACTAGGAGAGGCGCCAGGACGCCGTCGTGGGACCTCCCAACCAGCACTGGGCTGGAAAAAGCCCCGGGTGAGTACAACTTTCTTTTTTTACTTGAGCTCGGAGTCCCATTAAGTCTAGTAGATGGCATCATCTCCACTAATTCCCAGGCGATGCACAACACTTTCCACCAGTACTACCACAAATTGTATAACTGACAGACTGCCAACTGGTACTGAGATTACCTCATTCTTTGACAAAACCCCTCTCCCCTACCCCTCAGATAAGTCCAGAGAACAGCTTAATGCTAAGAAGCTGAGGAGATATCCGCTGCTGTCAAAAAACTGAAAGTAGGAAAGGCCCTGGCCCTGACGGACTGACGTCCAAATACTATAAGAAATGTATCCACCTTCTCTCCCCATACCTCAAGAAGCTCTACAACACCCTATCTCTTTAATTTGTATTACAAATTGCTTACTTCCATCCTAGTAGCGAGACTTAACAAATTCCTTAACCCATTGATACACAGAGATCGGGTGGGGTTCGTTTCTTTTAAGCAGGCCCCGACAACATTCGCAAAATGGTCAACATAATCCACTATGCAAAATCCCATGTCTGTCAATAGACAGCTTTAGCACTCAATATAGAAAAGGCCTTTGATAGCTTCCTTTGGCCCAACATGACTATGGTCCATCAAAAGGTTTGGGATACACATTGGCTTCCTGAAGGCTTTATTCTTCTCCCTCTGCTCCCCTAAAACAGCCCACCTCCAGTCCCCGACCCTTTTCTATTGATAGAGACACCAGTCAAGGATGCCTCCTTTCCCTGCAGAGCCGGGACAAGGTCCTCCAGCACCCAAGGCTGAGACACCAAAGTGCGCCCCTCCATCCCTGTCACCCCAGCCATCACACACTGATTGCTATTAGACTAAGAGGCGCCACAGGGCCCACAACCTCCCCAACATCTTAATATCTAGTTATCTGGCTTGCAGTCACTGCCATGTATCCCCTTTTCTTATTTCTTTCTGCTTCAAACACAATTAGGAATGAGAGATGAATGAATTCTGCACCCCCTCCTACACTGCGCCCTGAGGCTGGAGCCTCTCCAGCCTATGCCTCGGCCTGGCCCTGTTTCCCTGGCTATATTTGCCTTGGCCACAGAGCCCCTGGCAATCACATTTCACGAGTCATCAGAGATACTAGGCCACTCAATCAGCTCCTCGGAGTATAAGGCCTCACTTTTTGCAAAAAACTTGGCACTAACTATTAGTAACCCCTTAGTCAGCCTTCCCAATCTGCTTGCACCAATGAAGGACTTTGGCCTGGTGTCAGGGCTTCAGCTAAACATAACCAAATTTGAGGCCTTCTTCTGTAACCTCTCTGAAGCTCAAGTGAGGCACATTTCCTCTACCTGCCTCCAATATAGACCCAGGTTCCTTAAGTGCCTAGGTGTTTAAATTATTGACGCCTATGACACATTGTTCGCAACTAACTATGTAGCTCTCTTTGCCACTTTATCCAAGCTGCTGTCAGACTGGCATCTACACTTTATCTCATGGTTGGGGATAGTGTTGGGCGAACACCTGGATGTTCGGGTTCGGGCCGAACAGGCCGAACATGGGCCAGATGTTTGGCATGTTCGGCCCGAACGCCGAACTCAATGGAAGTCAATGGGACCCCCGAACATGCCCATTTTGGGGGCCCTATGGGGTCGCAGGCATAAGGGGGGGAGCATGCCCTGATCGCGGGGAGGGTCGGAAATTCCCCCCACCCCCTCCGCTAGCGCTCCCCCCTCTGCCCGCTTCCCCATAAAAAAAGTTTAAGGCAAGTTAAATAGTACTTGGTGGCTGGCCTGGCACTGGCAGTGGAGTGAGGAGGAGTCCGAGTAGCAGAGTGACGTGTTGAGGCCGGGCAGCGGGCGGTTCAGCGGTAGTACCCTTGTGGTACTTCCGCCCTTTCTCTGACCTCACGTCCTCTACGTGATGACGCATACGAGGGTACGCGTGACGCGTACCCTCGTATGCAGAGGACGTGAGGTCAGAGAAAGGGCGGAAGTACCACAAGGGTACTACCGCTGAACCGCCCGCTGCCCGGCCTCAACGCGTCACTCTGCTACTCGGACTCCTCCTCACTCCACTGCCAGTGCCAGCCACCAAGTACTATTTAACTTGCCTTAAACTTTTGTATGGGGAAGCGGGCAGAGGGGGGAGCGCTAGCGGAGGGGGGAATTCCCCCCCCCCCCGCGATCGGGGCATGCTCCCCCCTTATGCCTGCGACCCCATAGGGGGGCCGTATTGCGGCATGTTCGGGCGAACAGGGCCCTGTTCGGCCGAACAGGGGCCCTGTTCGGCCCTGTTCGGCGACCATTCAGTAGTTCGGGACGAACCCGAACTTAAAAGGCCGCACACCATCAGGTGTTCGGCCGAACTCGAACATCACCCGAACAGGGTGATATTCTGCAGAACCCGAACAGTGGCGAACACTGTTCGCCCAACACTAGTTGGGGAGAGAAAATTCAGTGCGTATGAAATTGCTGCTGAAGATTCTGTACTTATTCAGGACACTGCCAGTGATGGTGAAAAAAGCCACCCTAAAGCCTCTCCAATCTGACATATTTCAATTTGTCTGGATGGGCAAGAGGTCTTGTGTATCCAGGTCAGCTATGTATAATTTGAGATCCAATGGGGGCCTGTCACTCCCTAACCTTTATGATTATTTTCGGGCAGCACAGTTGGCACAGGTTTCCCCTAAATTTGTGGAGGTACACACTCCTCTGTGGGTGGATATGGACAGGGCTGGGCAGAGGCGAGAGAGGCTCCAGCCTCGGGGCGCAGTGTAGGAGGGGGCGCACAACTCACTCAGTTATCATTCCCCTTTTGGGATTGAAGAAGAAAGAAATAAAAAAATTGGACACATAGCAGTGACTGCAAGACAGATAACTAGAGATTAAGGTGTTGGGGACCCTGGGGCACCTCTTAGTCTAATAGCAATCAGTGTGTGATGGCTGGGGTGGGAGGGATGGGGGTGAGCACTTTGGTGTCTCAGCCAGAGGTGCTGGATTACCTTGTCCCGGCTCTGGATATGGAGTTCACTCTGTGTAACCTGTTCTTTTTTTTAGCATTAACATGGTCATCGCTCAAAAATATTGCTAGACTCTCAAAACCGATCTCATTGATGGGATTCACTTCTAAAAGGTAGCCTATATTTCTCCCTTCTTGAGAATAACATTAAACTGTTCCGCTGACCTTATCTAGCCCCAGTTAGGATTAACAAAGTCTTCCCATAGTCTTCAGACAGATGTTTTAGAGGTTGTAGAAGAAGGGGGAAACCTGGTACATACTGTTTGTGGTGGAGCTGCCCTCGGGTCTTAGACTTCTGGAAGTGGTCTCATTGCCACTATCCAACTAAACTTGACCCTGCAATTTTACTAATGCACCACAAAGACTAAATACCCTTACACTTACTCAATTTATAGCCATGGTAGCTAAAGTGTACTTGGCTTCCTAGTGGAAATCCTCTAACCTTTCTATTTCCTTAGTCATCCAAAGAGTACGCCATATAATGATTATGAACGCATGTTGGCAATTACTCACGACCACATCCAGCACTTTCAAAAGACTAGGGACCCCTTGATCTCTTACATTAACAATGTGGGCTTTCAATAAATGGTATATCAGTACTTTGCCTGATTATCCTCAACTTGTTCTAGCACTGATCTATTTTTCGCATTAATGGGGTTTGTTTTCGGTTTATCCTGATATGGTTTGCATTATTTTCCTTATTTTTACTGTTCACAAGGATGACTTAAAGCAGCGATCACCTCACCCCCCCCCCTCCTCATTAACTATTGTATGACTAAAATTGTTTTTATTGGGACTATTATCTTTAATTGATGTGCTTGAGCCTCGTCTTATTATTGTGTACTCTATGAGAACCTACAACACCTGACCATGTTGGTATTTATTGCTGTAACTTCTGCATATTTTATAATAAAAAAACTTTTTCAAATTAAAAAGGATGCTGTAAGTAGTGTTTCAAGGGGGGCAAAATACTTTTAACTATTTCTGCCACTCGGACGTGGAGCTCACGTCTGGGCGGCTGCTCTGCTGCGGTGCCACGCTTCAGCGCGCTCCCGCATGCCTCCGTGCCCCTGTAGTGTCCCCCGGTAGCCCTGGGATCAGTGAACGGGAACATGGTTCCTGATCACCGATCTGTCTCCCCCACAGAAAAACCGAAGTGCTCTTACAAGACTCTTCAGTTTTTCTGCCCGGAAAAATTTCCGCACCCCTTGTACTTCCGCTTAGCGAGAAGCACAAGGAGGGAAATAAAAAATGAAGGTGGCCATCTTGTGGTCAAATAGTAAAACTACATCTACATATTTTTTACATTACAATTTACACATATAACAACATTTAAAATTAACTATTTATTTCCCACCCCAAAATATTACCCAAATAAAATTTTTAATGAAAAAAAAATTACAATAAAAAAAAAGACAAATAGTTACCTAAGGGTCTGCACTTTTTAAATATGCATTTGAAGGGGGTATACTATGAACATTTTTTAAATTATAAGCTTGTAAATAGTAATGGACGCAAAACGGAAACAATGCACCTTTTATTCCCAAATAAAATATTGGCGCCATACATTGTGATAAGGACAAAATTTAAATGGTGTCATAACCGAGACAAACGAGCAAATAAAATGCATAGGTTTTAATTATGGTAGTGTGGATTATTTTAAAGCTATAATGGACGACAACTGAGAAATAATGAATTTTTCCCATTTTTTTCTTATTAATCCTGTTAAAATGCATTTATAAAAAAATAATTCTTAGCAAAATGTACCACCCAAAGAAAGCCTAATTAGTGGCGGAAAAATGCAGATATAGATCAATAAATTGTGATAAGTAGTGATAAAGTTATTAGCGAATGAATGGGAGGTGAAAATTGCTCTGATGCATAAGGTGAAAAATCCCCATGGGCTGAAATGGTTAAATGTGTACAGCATTCGTTTACTGCTTTTCTTTGTGTTGCACTCTGGCATCTAGGTCACAATTTTGGTCAAACAACATGCAAAGGTCGGGACCAAATGCAAAAATGTAAGAAAATATTTTATTACAAGTGTCAGCTAGAGAATTCTATACAGTGGGTGACGAGCAGTCTGTGTCCTCTCACACTTCCCAAATTAGAACTACGTCAGTATTTAGCACGGAGCAGCAAACAATTTCTGGGAAACTGATTTGGAAGCAACTAAATGTGTAACATTCTTGATAAGAACCTTTTTCTTTGTTCTTTATTAAACTGATTAGAAGATGCTGAAAAAACGCAGGCCTGCACACTCTTGGAATGGACACAATCTCAAACAATTTGTATGGGTAGTGGTAGGATGAAGATTAGAATTAAGTTCAAATTATTTACACCTGTGGGACAGGTTACACAGATTCCTCCAAAAGTAAAGGGGGTGGGGGAGGGGGGAAGTCTCAATGCCTGTGGGGTGGAGGGGAACCAGGAGCCTAATGGTGCAGTATCATTAGGGTATATGTATAAGAATTGTGAGTAATAAATACTCGAAAAGATGAGTTGCAGCCCTGCAACCACCGTAACAGTCAATAGTGAAGTCAAGGTCTTAAAGAATGCCTAAATGAGAGGTCCAGCTCTTTTGGATTCCTTGCCCGTTTGAAACATTGGTGACGGATCTTTCGTATAATCATTATTTTGTATGAGAGCACAGTATAGACAAATGCTAATGCAGCAGAGACCTGTTTTTAGGCAACAAACTCCCTGTTTCAGGATGTTGCTACTGTGCAACATCCTCCTTCTGCTCACCTTGCCTGTTGCTGAACAGTTTCATGCCTTCTTCCATGTAAGGTCTCATACCTCCTCATCTACTTTCTCCCACATCCCAAACATATTACTAGGTTCATTGGCTTCCCCCAAATCGGCTGTAGCAGGTAATAGGAATATCACAAATATGAAGGACAGTCAGTGTTATTCAGTGTACTTTGTAAAAAGCTATAGAGGTTGTTACCATTATAATAATGCACAGTGGTAATAATATCCCCAAAACATATTGATATCTAATTGGTCCTCCCTAAAATTGGCCTTAGACTATTGTAGGCACATTATATGAT
Source organism: Hyperolius riggenbachi (assembly GCF_040937935.1). Classification (NCBI taxonomy): domain Eukaryota; kingdom Metazoa; phylum Chordata; class Amphibia; order Anura; family Hyperoliidae; genus Hyperolius; species Hyperolius riggenbachi. The sequence continues at coordinate 250,680,633 of NC_090651.1, forward strand.
GACTATGACCATGGCAGGGATTAAATAGTGAGGGGCAGCTAGTAGAATGTCTTTTGTTCACTGTAAAGATCTTGCAGAACATGTTGGTGTTTATATAAATACTACTACTAATAATAATGCAATGATATATACAGTATTTCATAAAACAGAAGTCGGTAGCATAGAATTGGACACTAGAGGGCACTCCAGCTCTGCTCTGTAGATTGGAATCAGTATAAACCAAGCGCTGAAAAATTATGGCACTTTTCCAGATAATAATTCTGAAGTTATAGCTTCAAAAATCTAATGTTTTCATCAACACACTTTAATAATTTAGTCATTTAAGTTGGAAGAATAATTTACCTTCAGTTAAAAAATAAATGTAATTTTGCTTTATGTATAAGCATTATGTACCAGATGTTCTTTTCTGTGCTTAAGAACAGACATAATACTGGTATCAGGCTCTTATAAATATTACACTCTGAAATTTAAATAATGACCCTCCCTGATAGTTACATAGTTTCTGGCTTCTTAACTTACACACTGACTCAATGCCTTCATTGTCTGCACAGCAAAGGCCAGTCGTTAGAGGATTAGGACTGGTATAAGGCTATTTATAATCACATGCATCATATTTCCTTATCTGCAGAATAAGCCAAGTAGTAAGTATGCAAAGTGGATAGCAGGTGCTTGAAATTGTATGGCTGGCCAGTGGCCATAAACATAAGAAAATACTGGGCAGCCAGTTATTGAATGATTTTTCATAAGAACAACGGTTCCATGAATGCTACGATTAGATCCACACAGTGATGTAGCATTAGGGGATGCGGAGGTTGCGACAGCACATGGGCCCCTGGAACAGAGGGGTCCACTATGGGTCCTCCCTCAACCGCAGTATTAGCTCTTCAATGGTGCTATGCTGCTAATGATCACTTCTATATAAGCTTTGTATAGTGGAAATCATTAACAAACTGTTCCCCTCCTCTGCTTACACCTCTCATACTGTGGATGTCCTTGGCAGATTTTGTTGCACCATATGAATTGTTATGTATAGAATGCTTGGGTAGCTTAATGGGAAACTTACACTGGGGCTCAAAACTCCATAGCTACACTACTGGGTCCACACTACGCGGCATAGACAACGTGTATGGTCATCGTGGATCAATGTTCATCTATGTTTTTGGTACCTGTCGGTGTCCGTTAAGCCCTTTGTCAATGGTCAGTGAGGGGGGCTTGATTTGGTGGGAAGGGTCTGGACAGTGAGGGAGGCTTGATTTGGTGGGAAAAACCGGTACAGTGAGGGAGGCTTGATTTGGTGGGAAGGTCCTGTACAGTGAGGGAGGTTTGATTTGGTGGGAAGGGCCTGTACAGTGAGGGAGGCTTGGTTTGGTGGGAAGGGCCTGTACAGTGAGGGAGGCTTGATTTGGTGGGAAGGGCCTGTACAGTGAGGGAGGCTTGGTTTGGTGGGAAGGGCCTGTACAGTGAGGGAGGCTTGATTTGGTGGGAAGGGCCTGTACAGTGAGGGAGGCTTGATTTGCTGGGAAGGGCCTGTACAGTGAGGGAGGCTTGGTTTGGTGGGAAGGGCCTGTACAGTGAGGGAGGCTTGATTTGGTGGGAAGGGCCTGTACAGTGAGGGAGGCTTGGTTTGGTGGGAAGGGCCTGTACAGTGAGGGAGGCTTGATTTGGTGGGAAGGGCCTGTACAGTGAGGGAGGCTTGATTTGCTGGGAAGGGCCTGTACAGTGAGGGAGGCATGGTTTGGTGGGAAGGGCCTGTACAGTGAGGGAGGCTTGATTTGGTGGGAAGGGCCTGTACAGTAAGGAAGGCTTTATTTAGTGGGAAGGGTCTGGGTTATATATTTCGTTTTTGTGGCATGCAAAACGGCGCTTTGTGTTCTGCTGCCTCAACAGAGCCAACAAATGCATTTACATCTGACATGTTTGAATGGAGCCTATAGATAACACAAAATTCTGTGACATGTCCATTTATCAGCTTGTCTCTGTACCAGAAAACCGTCTCTTCTAATGTGTATTATGAACCTAGCCTAACGAGTCCATATTAAACTGCCTGTGAAAAAAGTGTTTAGTTTGAAAACTGCAGCTTTTCAGCTGAACTTTAAAGCATGATGCCAGGAAGGCCCACAAGACCTCTAGTAGTGCTTACATTTTATTAGAAAGTGAGATTTACAGTGGTGTAGCTAAGGAGCTGTGGACCCCGATGCAAGTTTTACTTTGGGCCCCCTAAGCACTCTATACATAACAATTGATACGGCGCACCAAAACCTGCCAATGGCAAGCACTGTGTCAGAGGTGCAAGAAGGGGATGGGGGACAGTTTGTTAATGATCACTACTATTCAAAGTATCTATAGAAGTGATTATTATGAGCACAGGACCAATAGAGAGTGAATACTGTAGTTGAGGGAGGGCCCTTCGGGGCCCCTCTGGCCCAAGGGCCCGATGCGGTCGCAACCTTTGTAACCCCTATTGCCATGCCCCTGGATATACAGCAGCATTGTCCTGATCCCCACTGTTCTCCTCCTGGTGTCAGCACTTTTGCTGCCTGTGACCAGACCTGATCTCCTGTAGCTTATAGCTCCAGTTGGTTTGTTTCTATCACATTGAGATGCCAGATATTTAGTTATAGGCTTTAATAACTCCTTCATTAAGGAGGCAGCCAAGGTACAGTCACAATGTAAAGAGGCGTTATTCACCATCATGCACCAATTTTTCAGATTATAAAGCTGGCCATTCACATATACAGTAGATTTCCACCCAATCTTCCAAAATAACTTTTGGAAATAATTGACTCAAAAGGAATTGATTCCTACCACACACGGCACATTAATTTATGATAGATTGATAGTTCCACAGTGTTGCACTGTTCAATGCAGTACATCGCTATGGCCTGTCAACCGACCACTGCTCCTACCCCAGCCCCAATTGACCTATTTTTTCCATCCTGTCCAATCCATACTTACAATCAATTTTTGGTCAAAATCGATCGAAATTCGATTGAACAAACATTTAATGGACTCTATTCCCATCCAATTTGATCATAGTGATTGAACCTGCAGGGAATTGAATGGGAAAATGTATGTGTGTATGGGCACCTTAAGACCTTGCTAGTACTATAGGTCTATGCACTGTAATTGTATTCTTTAATGAAAGCCAGCAATTTAGCTGTACAGTATATTCCCATAATTGCCGTATGGTGGTCTCTCAGAAAAGCCAAGCTTACTCTAAATTTTTTACAAGAGCTTAAAGGGAAGGTTCAGAGAGGGGATTAAAAAAATAAAAATAAATTTCCACTTACCTGGGGCTTCCTCCAGCCTTTGGCAGGCAGGAGGTGCCCTCGCCGCCGCTCCGCAGGCTCCCGGTGGTCTCCGGTGCCCGACCCGACCTGGCCAGGCCGGCTGCCAGGTCGGGCTCTTCTGCGCTCCATTTCCTGGCACTTCTGCGTCCCACGCCGGCGCGCTGACGTCATCGGACGTCCGCCGGGCTGTACTGCGCAGGCGCAGTAGTTCTGCGCATGCGCAGTACAGCACGGCGGCTGTCCGCCGGGCTGACGTCATCGGACGTCCGCCGGGCTGTACTGCGCAGGCGCAGTAGTTCTGCGCATGCGCAGTACAGCACGGCGGCCGTCCGATGACGTCAGCGCGCCGGCGTGGGACGCAGAAGTGCCAGGAAATGGAGCGCAGAAGAGCCCGACCTGGCAGCCGGCCTGGCCAGGTCGGGTCGGGCAACGGAGACCACCGGGAGCCTGCGGAGTGGCGGCGAGGGCACCTCCTGCCTGCCACGGGCTGGAGGAAGCGCCAGGTAAGTGGAAATTTATTTTTATTTTTTTAATCCCCTCCCTGAACCTTCCCTTTAAGCTATGTACACATGCTGGATTGAACTCAGCTGTGGAGACTAGAAGACTGCCCCGGTCGTAAATCTTGAGGGAATCCAGTGTGTGCACTGCGCAGCATGACGTCTGCTAAAGATCCAACGTGAGGGATCTCCCCACTCATCCTACCCACAATAAGCTGCTCTGTCATCCGCTGCTCATTGTCCCTCCATCCCTCTCCATAGCAATAGACGCGTTGCTATCCTGCAGGCTAGTGACACATATGTATAGCATCACCTCTGCACTGTCGCCCACTGGATGGAGTCCATGTAGTCCTGGAGCTCTGCTTTAAAGTGGATCCGAGGTTAAAACTAACTATAGCAAGTAACTTGTCTATATATCTGATCTAGTTTAGATAGTTTACACAGTAAATCTAGCTGCCAACAGCTTCAACAGTATATGATTATTTCTTCCTGTAATACAATGAGAGCAGCCATATTCTGATTGTCATCATTACACAGGCAAGCTGCTCTGCATCTCCATCTCTCAGCCTGTGAAAACCCCACTACTCTTTCCTTCCCTCTCAGCCCCCTTGCATCTGAAATCTCTGGCTAGTAACTCCTCCTCCTTCTGGACAAATCTCCTCCTCCCCAGACTGAGCTTCCATGAGCACTTGCTACATGGGACTCAGAATGCCTAACTCCTAAGCACTGGAGGAGCTGTGGGTGAGGCTTGTTTAGTTAATAGAGAATTAGGGCATTAAAACAAAACAAAAAAGTATTTGGCTTGAGGAATGCCCTATAAAATATATGTAAGGGGTACAATTATGAAATGTGTAAAAGTTTATCTCTGATCCACTTTAAGGATATGTACACACATCAGTTTGCATTTGAATAAGTATCTAATTTGGATTTGATTTGGTGTTGTTCTCAGCTACTCAGCCATCTATGTAATTCCAAACAATCAGAAAAGAACTTCAAATGAGGGACAACGTCCTTTTGACTATATTTGAAAAGTCATCTCTTTAAAAATAAAACAAATGATTAAAATAAAAAAGTCAGAATGGTACGGAGACATAAATTAAGTGGAATTCAAATGGGGGATTCTCAGTGCTCTATAAGATCTTGTTCAAAATGGTTCAGAAATGCAGATAAAATGCACAAGAAGTCCTTGTGCACAAGCTGCTGTTTAAATGACTTATAAAATAGCACAGTGCACTGGTACATAAGCATATTTGGTCATGTATTTGTCTAGCGGTTGTGATTCTCAGTCTCCTCCATTGCCGAAACCGTGAGGAGTCTCTCTTTAAACATTTCATTTGCCCATGATTAGGATTTATCTGCACAGTGTCAGTACCTCCAGTAATACAAATTATAAAATGAGATAAGTCAGATACAGGACGATGAGTCCGGTAGCCGTCACACATGATAATTAGCCGAGCTGTCATGCACTTGCATTGAACACACAATTCTCCACTGATAAAAAGTCTCTGTGCGCCGATGCATAAAACATAATAAATGTGCTGCTGAGATCCTAATGGAGGAGCAGGAGGGAAGTCAGATCAAATATGAAATGGACTACAGGCTGAAATATTCGGGAGGAAAATGTCAACAACCAAAAGTTCCAGATGTATTTATGTTTAAAACAGAAAATCAAGATTATGGTGGCAGTGGATGGAATCTCACCTCGGGTAGAGAAAAGCTGGAAATAAATAAAACGACTTGCATCTTTAGTGCAAACCTGTCACAAACCAGAGCAATATAAATTGATTAAAATTCACAATCGGAGGTTATAGTCAATCAAAATTGCATAAATAAACTAATCAGTAGAGATGCAGTTTGCAGGATTATGCATGTTTTGTATGTAAATCTATGCAGCTTAAAATTGGACCAATCAAATGAAGCCCAGGTGAGATTTCATTTGTCCATTTTCAAGCTGCACAATTTGCATACATCATTTGCATTATCCTGCATCAACTCACAATGATTTGCATCTCATTGACCATCTCTATTAATCAGTAGTATCAGAGATATAGAATACAGAATTCTGACATGAAGGGAGAAGACCAACTTGAGGGAATGAAACATATTTGAATTTTGGGTACAATAGAAGAGCGTTACAAACAATTTTGTGTTTTATTGCCGCCTGTCCAGGAAGGCAGAGCTGGCAAGCAAGCGACTCTTCCCCTTGAGCTAAACTGGTGCAAATGTTTTTTACTTAACATTGGTGAGTACATTTCAAGGTGAGGAAGGGGTGTAAAATCCCTGCATTTTACGCCCACACAACACCCCTGCCCAATGCTAAGGACAAGGGGTACTTCTATTACTCCCTAAAGAAGTGGTTACCCTCAGATATCCATGCAGCTTTCTAGGGAATGTGTGTAAGGGTACACTAGTAGCCTAAACCCATTCAAACAAAGGGTTAAAAGGTAAAAAAGAACACCTGGAGACAGTGAGAAATTCCTTTAAGAAAAGAATAACAAAAAAAAAAACAAAGCACATTTTTTTAAATATCTCCCAGTATAATACTCACTGGGAGCCCCAGAATTTGGTTCTGTGGATTCCTATTGGTCCACTCATTTAAACCAATGGTAACCCTCTGTAGTAAATTCAAATGCGGGGGAAGGGGGTGGGGTTCCTATTCCAGTCAGGTCAGTCGGGTTTATTACAGTTTCCTACTAATCGTCCCTCGAGACACATTAAACACAAAACTGCAGGTAATGTCTCTCAGACACTGACACTATTGCTCCCAGTACCCAGAGTTATTTGTCAAGCCTCATGTCTCATGTGCACAATTGGTCTTTTCCAATGTATGAAGCGGCAGAACACATCAACACATTGAAAGCACATTTTATGCTAAATTAAGCTAAATGAGCTCTCCCCCCTTTGGCTTGCCTAAGCCATTCTCTAAGATAAATTCTTCCATCCAAATTATTAGCAGCGGAGCAGCCACAAGTGTGCAACTATATTTATTGAAGCAAATAATTGAAAAGGAGCTTTTACCCCTCAGGCATAAAATCTGGTAATGCGAAAATTCATTATATGATATGTTGATGATACTGATGAAAAGCCTCAACTTGTAAAAGAACAAACATTTACTCTGTATTTTAGCAGAAATATGACCATGAGCATTCTGTAAATATAAAAGGTAAAGTACAACCCTATCTCTTTGCTCCCAAAGTGTTCATTTACCCATGCTTAACTACTAAAGGACCAAAATGATTGAAATCTACGCCCTGTTCTGGTGGGCTCCTGGCTGGCAGGGCATAGATTTTAATTATCGTCCGCAGCACGCACCTGACGTCTCTCGCCGTAGCTCACTGGCTCTGCCTGTCTCTATGACAGCAGAGCCATGTGAGCCGGTCAAGAGCCGGTTTCATTGGCTCCTGGCTGTGTCTATCAATGTAAGCCGCTCCCATTGGCTTACATTGATAGACACGGTCAGGAGCCAATGAAACCGGCTCCTGACTGGCTTACATGACTCTGCCGTCATAGAGATGGCAGAGTGGATGTTGGAAGGATCCCGGCAATTGCGGTGGCGGCGATTGTGGCAGGTATGGGCGACCATTTCGACGGGATTCCGTCATTATTGTACCAGCGGTCTCTGGTCCTTAAAGGACTTGCGTGTCTGAGGTGTGTCAGCTGATTCCTGTGGTCAGCTGACACTTGCTGCAGGGATGTTGCTGATTGACCCAATTTCCTGGGGGCGTGGTCTGTGATCTATTCCTTCTAAATAAGCCCAGGGCATTCAGTTACTCGCTGTCCGTTATAGCTATCAGTTCGCTGAGCACTGGACCTTGTCTTGCTATTGTACCTAGTCAGCTAGTTTTCAGATATATATATATATATATATATATATATATATATATATATATATATGCAGACACTGCCGATATATATGTACTCTAGTTAGACCAGTTATATATATATATATATTGTATTTTGTATATTAGCCTGATTGTTATTCTGTGTATGACCCGGCGTGCTCTCCTCTTCGATTAGTCTCATCCTTCTGTACTACAGTCATCTGATACTCGGTTTAGACCTCGGCTAGCCTAACGACTCTGTCTCTGTCTCTGTCTCTTCCTTGTTTGTACCTCAGCCATCTGATCTTATGTGTATGACTTCAGCCTGTTAAACGACTTAGCCTCTGTCTCAGCCCATTGTACTTCAGCCATCTTGACTACCAGTGTATGAACCTAGCCTGTTATTTGACCTAGCTTTGCCTCAGTCCTTTTGTACCGCAGATTATCTGATCTTACGTGTATGACCATAACTGACGATCTGACTACGATTATCTTACTCGCAGTGTAAGTAAGACGTATTTCATTCAGGAGGCAGCGTGGGATCTAACCAGAAGTCCTTTGGAATCTACCGGTAGATCATGATCTACCTAATGGACACAATCCTGGTTTAAAGGAAACCTGTATTGTGGCAGAGAAAAAAAGAGTTTCACTTACCTGGGGCTTTTGCCAGCCCCATGCAGCCTATCTGTGTCTGCACTGTCTCTGAACGATCCTCAGGTCCCATGCCGCAGCTCAGTTTCATATTATCTACCGCGCCTGGCCCTGCCCATGCGTGTCCTCATTTGCGTTCCGCTAACCACGAGTGTCCTGTCCTGCACAGGCACAGTGTGAGGTTTTTCATACTGTGTCTGCGCAGGATGCTCCCAGTGACAGGAGCATAACAAAGGATGAGCAGGGGCACTGGCCGTCGACTTGGAAGTTGGCGGTAACAAAACTGTGCCATGGCGGGGGAATGGAGGATTGTTCAGAGACTGTGCGGGCACAGGGAGGCCACAGGGGGCTTGCAGAAGCCCCAGGTAAGTGAAACTTTTTTTTGCCAAATTACAGGTTTCCTTTAAAGGGATGTCAGATTTTTGTTTCCTACTTTGAAAATACAGGGAGCACACATGTCTATTTTTATGTGCGTTTTCTGCACAGAACCCATGTTAATCAATGGGCTAGTTTACGCATACACACACATACAGTACGGTGCGTAAAACCTTGCTCAGAAAACTGACAGACAAGTGTGCTCCCTAGAACGCAGTGAAGAAAATGTATGAAGAGAGAGCTGAGAATTCTTGAAGGTCTAGTGCTCCAAAGAGTTGCAAGCAGAGCCTCCATTTTTGGCCATTATAGAAAGTTGCAGTTTGGAACATGTTTATGTGCTGCAATAATACATGTTGTATTATTTATTTACAGTGGAGTTACAGTTTGTGCTTTAAGGTAGACAGTAACTCAGCAAATGGGAAAATCACTGTTTCCCAAACAGTACAAACAACAGTTTCTATAAATGGGATAGTTAACGGGTTCTGTCACACTTATTATGTCGTTTAGAAAATATTATGATCATGCCATTTAAAAGCCCAACACAATGCTGAGGTTTTGCATTTTCAATGTGTATTTAAACTGCTGAAAGATTAAGGGAATTCCCTAATGCTGTCAGCTCAATATATTTTCAATTATGTGGAATGCTATTCTGTTGCTCTCACGAGCCCTGGTTAATGGCGAATGAGGACTTGGATAGCAGGTTTCATTTGTAGAATGCCAGGCATTATACATCAAAGTCTTCTGAAGTTATAATACATAACGAGTTGGTCCCTAAAGCAGTACTTTGTATATTATTGCTATCATTGTTTATTTATTAGGTGGCAGTATTATATGAGCGCTCCAGTGAGAGAGGAACATGTATAAATAGATCGATCTTGCACACAAAACCACTTATGTGGATTGTGCCTGTTACATCAGATAAAACCCATTGAGAGTAGTAGTGCAGCACTGGGTGAAGTTTAAAAAAAGTTAACAGAGGCCCACACCAGCTCTGTGTACATAAAATGGCATGATACCAAGGGCAGTTAGAGAAAAACCAAGTTGGAATATCTTTCCTGTCTGCTATTGTATTCCACTTAGTAAGCAGTGCTGCCAGTTGTATATTCTTGATGTTTTCTCTTTAGTTCTCCATAGCACATATGGAGCCATATGGGCTAGCTGACTGATATCAGAAAAGCTAAGCCAGGGCGGTGCTCCACTGCTTGAGCAATACCAGCCTATGTGGTCTGTAAACGTGGGGGTATCTTACAATAGAGGAAGGTGGTAACCTTAGCAGTAATCTAAGATTTAATTGGACTGTAATCCTTTGGTTGGCAAGATCAACTCTCTCTTTGTACCTCTTGTGGCCAACCTTATTTTCACTTGGTGACGTGACATCATGTGCATGGCCACGCATAAGTTTATTGTGGAAGTAATGACAAAATTTCTTATATAAAGGGCACCATGACCACCATTTACTACCTCTGGAAAAGTGGTTATTGGGGTACGGTAGCACATGTGAGGTATGGGGGGAGGGCACAGAGTGGCAGCCTCATTCAGGACACTGCGCCTGTTTGAGCAAAGGGTGTGGACTTTTTTCACCATACTTGAATTTTTGACACCTCTGCATGTTATACCTTGATGATTGATGTAAGATCACTAGACCACCAGGCCAAATACTGTGTAGGGAGGGAGGAAGGCCAATACACATCAAGGAACTGTATAGGGGAGGTGGTGTCGGGAGCACTAGACACCAGGGAACTGTATAAGGTAGAGAGAGGGCCACTAGACATCAGGGAACTGTATAAGGAAGGAAGGGGATCACTAAACACCAGGGAACTATATAGTGGAGGGAGAGAAGCCATTAGACACCAGAAAACTGTATAAGGAAGGGAGGTGGCCACTAGGCATCAAGGTTGGCCCGCGACTCTGTCACAATTTTCAATTTCGGCCCACATTTGACATCCCTGCTGTCGAAGGATCTCAGCCTTGATAATCAATAGAAAGTAAAAAAATCCTCAAAGACTTTCTGACCAAAACTTCATTTAAAAAAAAAAGATATTACAAATAGAAATTCTAAAGGGTTGTTACAGCTCACTGTTTTAATACATTCTGCAAAAGCTTGTAACCTGCATATGACCAATTTCAGTGAAGTTAGATCGTTTTCCAGTAAAAAAAAAAAAAAAAAAGAACACTTAACATCTGACTGTCTGGCTTTTATTGCTGATAGCAAGAAGAATTTGGAACATTCACCTATGTGATCTTCAGAGTGAAATATGTGTCCGTGTGTAGAGTTTGTTCTCTTAAGCTGCCATTTTTATTTAAGCAACAGGTAATATATAGCTATTCATTGCTTACAAAAACAGATTTATATTCTTGTTCTTTGGTTTATTGCAGAATCCTTTCTAGGCCAACAGTAAAAGTTATAGTTTAGGTTCATACTGGGATTTTGTGAATTAAATGTTTGAGGTTGTGCATTGCTACATCGAGGGTTTCTTTTTATGTCAGTAGCCATTAGCACAAAGCTGATGGATGCCACACAGTGATTCAAGCCCTCCTCTGTTAAGTCTTTTCAGCATAAATAGGCAGTTTTTTATCTATCACACAGCAGCTGGCTCTACAGAGAGCGCTATCCAGGAGCAAGAGGCAGGAGGAGATGGATGTGACAAAAGGCGTCACTTATCCATCAGCTGTCAGACACCTGATAGAAGAGGAAAATGGCAGCTTTCAGTGTCCAATGGGAGAAGATGAGGCGGTAATCCTCCAGCATCTCCATTCATCACACCTCGGGCACCACTAACTCATACTATCTATGAACACCTCACCTAAATAAACTGCTTAGTTATTTTCAAGTGCAGTGATTTCTCTCCAAGGCAAAAAAGGTCTTCATTTTTGGCCAACACCTCTAGGCTACGAATGTCCACTGATAGCAAAGCACATGTGTTTGAGCTCCTCATAAATCATTTTAGTGCTGTGGGTTTTGCTGCATTGTTTAGGACTTGAGAAAAAAGAAGTGTCTGGGATTACAGCTAAAATGCTAAGGAGGATAATATAGCATCAACAAAAAAGAGATTTGTGGATGATGCGGATGATGTTTTCTCTTTCAACTCATGAAGCAAATGAAAACGGTGAACATAGACGTTATAAATCATCTAGAAAAGTATAGTGAGAAATCTGTGTAAATGACAAGTAGGCCCAGTCTAGACTCCTGTCCACTAATGTTTCCCAGAAAAACAAGAGCGGCTGTAAATCACAGATCTAATGATGTACCGGTGAGAGTCTGCCACAATTCACCATCAGAAAGTTCCTCTGATATATAAAGCTTTTTTGTACTATCATATGAACAGACTAACTAACTTTTTCCACTAATATCCACTAGATATGTCTCTAGTTGCTAGAGTGACTATAGTCCACATGCAATTCACTTTCTCCTGAGCGATATTTTCAGACTTGTCAATAAAATGCCTTTTAAATCACCAACGAGCAAGAAAATACTTAACATAGTTTGATAGTACTTTTTGCACCTACTTTTTTGATACTTTTCCAACTGCACAGTACTGAAAAGTTATTGTAAATAGAAGAATATTATCTCCTACGAGAAAACTCAGGAGAAAAAGTTAATTGCATATGGCCCCAGGGCTGTTATTGAATTTACTTTTTCTCCTAAGTTTTATCCTAGGTAATATTATCACACCTTATCAATAAAATGCCTTTTAAGGCCCCATTCACACTTGCGGTTCGAGTCCGCAAGTGTCCGGGGGTCCGGGTCCGGGAGCCACAAAGAGACCGTACGGGTCTCTGCGGTGGCCACAAGTTGCCACCAGTTGCAGATCCGGAATGTATCAGTTCCGGTTACAATAAAGTAGCTGGAACTAGATACATTGCAGTGCCAGAAAGGCACCGCAAGCATGGGGGATACCGGCGCGGCGGCGTGTAGTCCAGGCCCCCCAAGTGGCATAGGACCGGTGCTGGAAGCATCCGGTCCTATTGCCATTGTGATGAGAAACATCCGTTTCTCATTGCACAGCATGGCCGCATGTTCGGGTCAGGATCCGGCCCAGGTGCATGGGCTGGATGACCGGACCCGAAAAATAGCGCATGTTGGAAAACTGTCCGGAGTCTGGATCCGATCCGGCTCCGTTCTGTACGGAACGTATGCATGTGAACGTCCGCATAGACTTTGCATTGCTATGCGGAACGTACGTTCCGTTTGTACAGTATACGGTCTGGATCCGATCAGGTGAATCCGGACAGCGAACGCTAATGTGAACCGGGCCTAAGCCACCAGCTGCAAGAAAATACTCAGAATCATTTTAACAGTACTTTTTCATCTATTTGTTTCATAATGTATCAACTGCAGAGTGCTAAAAAGTAATTTCAAACAGAAAATAAAAAATTATCCACAGGAGAAAAAATTGAATAAGGGCCTTGGTTGCATATGTAACTTCACCCAAAAATAAAGCAAGCACACTAAAGTTAAAGGGATACTTAAGTAAAAAAAAAATAGATTTTTACTCACCTGGGGCATCCCTCAACCCCCTGAAGCTGTATGGTGCCCTCGCAGCCTCGCTCCGATCCTCCTGTCCCCGCCGGTGGCTACTTCCGGGTTCGGCGACAGCCGCCAACAGGCTGGGAACGCGAGTGATTCTCCGCGTTCCCAGCCGCTATATCACCCTCTATGCTGCTATAGCGTATAACATATACGCTATAGCAGCATAGAGGGTGATATAGCGGCTGGGAACGCAGAGAATCACTCACGTTCCCAGCCTGTAGGCGGCTGTCGCCGAACCCGGAAGTAGCCACCGGCGGGGACAGGAGGATCGGAGCGATGCTGTGAGGGCACCATACAGCTTCAGGGGGCTGAGGGATGCCCCAGGTAAGTAAAAATCTTTTTTTTTTTTTTTTTACTTAAGTATCCCTTTAAAGGAAACCATAGATGTCAAGTAAATTTATACTTACCTGGGGCCTTCTACAGCCCCTTGAGGTGTGTGGGCTCCCTCCCCATCTTCTCTAGCCACTGCATTCTTTTGTTATCTCCCCTGGTAATCTGGCCAGCTGTGCTCTTCTGCACATACAGGGCTCAGCTGCACATGCTCCCCATGTCACGCACCCGAAGCCAACACTGTCCTGCACCTGTAGTCCTGCACTGGTTCAGAATGGTCTTGGACACGGCAGTTGGCAAGGGAGCATTCTCCACCGTGCCGCGCATGTGCAGAAGTGCAAGACTCTCCGCAACTGCCCAGACTACCAGGGGGGATAACAAGTGAGTGGCCAAAGAGGACAGGAAGGGAGCCCCCATACACTTCATGTGGCTGGAGGAAGCCCCTGGTAAGTATAAATACGCCCATTATTGCCAAACAAGTAGGAGCATAACTAATAGCAACTGTTGCTACAGTCACGTCCACAGGAACAGAACTAGCAGGCACACTTCCAGTCACCAACGTGGTGAAGGCAGTCTCTAAACTATCAGGATGGGAAAAGACTTCACTGTACCCCTGCGGGTGCAGTGAACGTCCAGGCAGGCAAGGCAAGGTAATGCAATACAATAATATTCAACTTTCACACCAGGATCCCAGCAATCAACTATGGCTAAGCTGAACACTATGTCGGGCGAGGTCTGAGAGGGGAAGCAGGCTCATCAGCCAATGAGAGCAGACATGCAAATTCCCACACAGCTGAATGCTAATCATGCAATCCCGTGTTAGATTGATTGAAGGCTGCAAGCTGCCTGTGAATGGAAAGAACTCTCATTACAAATGCATGCCAGATTATGCAACCACATGCATGTAAGTAATCCACAGATGTCTGGCTGCAGTTCAACTGCAGCAAGCTATAGGTGAATTCATGACAACATCCTGAGGTACTCTTAACTACAGAGTGACTGCAGATGGCAATGAGACTCATTGGGAATGCAATCAAAACTAAGCAACCAAATGCAGGCAGAGAAATCAAAACTGCTTGGTTGCAGCTCCACTGCAAATGACAGGAGGGATCCTTATACAGCTAAAACCTTTTAAAACATTTCAGTTTTTAACCACTTAAAGAGGAGCTGTTAGGTATAAGGTCTCAGAGAAAATAAACACATATATCAGTAGCTAAAGATTGGCTGTACTTACATTACATATGCATTTCACTGTCCACGTTTGTACTTCACATAATTTTTATATAGTATTTGCAGAGAATGATGCTCCTGACAGCTCTTGGCAGGTTCCATGTTTGTCTGTCTCCTATGAAGCCAAATGTGTCGTCATGTCCTGCCTGCTTCCTGATGATTCCACTCTCACAAACGCTGGCAATGAATAACACTACTGTGCAGTGAATATTAATTAGCCATGTGGCTAGGAACAATAGCGGACTCCTGCAGTGTACTCTGCCCGAGATTTATTAGTGCTGTGAGCTAGACTGTTACATGCTGTTGAAACTTGAGCCTCACTAGCAGCCAGGGGAGGGCCCCAGAATGCTTTGCAGTATCTGTTATTCGGCTTGCATCCTCCTTAGGAGCCTGGGAATACGGAGCCTTGCTGTCAGCAAACATCTAAAGTAAGAGAGATTTTTAACTGCAGTATTGCCTTTTTGGCTTCCTTCTAAACTGTTTAACACAGGAGAATAGAGGTTTAAATTAGCTTTTGCAGCCTGACAGTTACTCTTTAAGTCTATCTGGACGGATATATCCGTCCAGATAAACTGTGCAGCACCTGCTGCCTGAGGCGCAGTAGTGTTAATTATGGTAGCATGTATTCATTTCAAACTATAATGGCCAAAAACTGAGAAATAATGATTTTTTTCCATTTATTTCTTAATCTTTCTTTTAAAATGCATTTAGAAAAAAATAATTCTTAGCAAAATGTACCACCCAAAGAAAGCCTAATTAGTGGCGGAAAAAAACAAGATATAGATCAGTTAATTGTGATAAGTAGTTACAAAGTTATTTGCAAATGAATGAGAGGTGAAAGTTGCTCGGATGCATAAGGTGAACAACACTGTAGGCTGAAGTGGTTAAACATCGTATGTAATCAATGGCCATCTAGAATGCTAGGAATGCAGGGGAGTATGTGGTGGGCTTTCCTGTACCTTTACTATGTATTTATCAGCAGCTGATAAAAATAGCTATTTTATATAGAAGAATGTGTGTGTTGCTTTTTGCAGTGCTTTACTTCAAATAAGTGAATAAATCAAACATTAAAGTGACACTGAAGCGATAAAGAACGTATGATATAAGGAATTGTATGTGTAGTAGGGATAATTAATAGAACATTAGTAGCAAAGAAAAGAGTCTCTTATTTTTATTTTCAGTTATATAGCTTTATTTTTATAACATTGTATCATTCTCTAATATTTGCAGTTTACAAACTACACTCTGTATTGAAAACCATAAAACAGTGCAGAGCTAATAACCCTTTGAACTTTCCTGCATTAAAACCTTAAACAAATAAGAAACAGTGAGAGACAGGTTGAGATAAGCACTTCAGAAAACAGCAGTGTAGCCGACGAATCTTGGACAGAGAGCTCAGAGAAGCTGTTTCATAGATAACAACTAACCATTCTTAACTGTATTGTAAACAATATGAAACTCATATCTGTACTACTAATGTTCTATTTCGTAGCTGTACTACACATGCAAATCATTATCTTAAAGCGGATCAGAGATGAAAAACTAACTATAACAAGTAATTTGTCTATACATCTTATCTAAAGTTTAGATAGTTTATACAGCAAATCTAGCTGCAAACAGCTTTAATAGAATATCATTATTTCTTCCTGTGATTCAATGACAGCAGCCATGTTGTTTGTAAACATTACACAGAAGCAGGCTTATCTGCATCTTGAGCAAAAAAACCTAACCCCCCCCCCCTCCTCCCTTCTGCCTCTGAAATCTCTGGCTAGTAATACCTCCCCCTCCTCCTGCCCAGACTGAGCTCCCATGATCCCTTGCTACTGTCTGAAAGTGCCTTGGCTCTCTGAAAACCTGTGGGCGTGGCTTGTGTAGTTTATAGGGAATTAGAGTATTAAAACAAAAACGTATTTGGTTTGAGGAATGCCGTATAAACAATAGGAAAGGAACACAATTATGCAATGAGTAAAAGTTCATCTCGGATCCACTTTAAAGTCTATTTCTATTTCAGATTCCCTTTAAAATGAATATTTAAATGGTTCCTATATCTGGGGAGTGTACCACATTAAAGAGCTATAGAGTGTCTTTTGCCAAATCAGAATCAATTTCAGAATCAGAATCAATTTATTTTCGCCAAGTAAGTTTGCACCTACAAGGAATTTGTCTTGGCAGTTGCTTAACAAACACAAACAAAAACAATACAAGGACAGACAGTGTGAATATTACAAGTTAAGGACATTATAAGTATAGTGGCAGTAAGCAATGTGAGAATTGTTCATGTTTAGTTCTGTGCTGATTACTTTCAGTCCTAGCAGCTCTAACGTGGTTCAGCATTATGTATGGCTACCGCTTGAGGAAAAAAACTGTTCTTGTGTCTGGATGTTTTGGTAGCGATTGACCGGAATCTTACTCCTGAAGGCATGCGCTAAAAGATGGAGTGAGCTGGGTCAGAGGGGTCGGAGGCAATTTTGGTTGCTCTCTTTCTGCACCTGCTAGTGTAAAGAACCTGCTACAGCCAATTATCCTTTCCGCTGATCGGATGATACGCTGCAGCCTCCCCTTTTTTAATGCTGACCAGGAGCCAAACCATACATTCATAGATGATGTTATAGTGGATTCGATGATTGCAGTGTAGAACTGCACCATTAGATTTTGAGGTAGGCCAAACTTTTTCAGCTGCCGTAGATGGTACATTCTCTGTTGTGCTTTCTTGACAATAGTGGCAGTGTTATTGTCCCATTTTAAGTCGTTTGAGATCGTGGACCCAAGAAACTTGAATGACTCTACTTGGGTTATTGTGGATCCATTTATGGTTAAGGGGAGGTGCTGGGGGGGAGATCTACTAAAGTCTATTATCATCTCCATAGTTTTGAGAGCATTTAGTTCCAAGTTGTTGCTGCTCCACCAGGAGGAAAGCTGTCCCACCACATGCCTGTATGCAGACTCATCCCCGTTTTGTATGAGACCAACAACTGTTGTGTCATCTGCAAACTTCAGAACCTTAACAGATGGATCTGTGGAGATGCAGTCATTGGTGTAAAGTGAGTACAGCAGTGGGGAAAGCACACAGCCCTGGGGTGCACCAGTACTGACGGTCAGAGAGCTTGATGTGAGTTTACCAAGTCTAACACGCTGTCTTCTGTCGATTAAGAAGTTGGTTATCCATTTGCAGAAGGATTCAGGTATGTGTAGCTGGGAGAGCTTGCTGTGCAGCAGTGATGGAATTATGGTATTGAATGCAGAGCTGAAATCTATACATAAAATCCTGGTGTAGGTTCCTGGGATGTCTAGATGCTGTAGTACATAATGCATACACATGTTCACGGCATCGTCTGCGGATCTATTAGGCCTGTAGGCAAATTGCAAAGAGTCCAGCAGGGGATTTGTGATGGATTTCAGATAAGTCATTATCAGTTTTTCAAATGCTTTCATGACCAGTGATGTCAGGGCAACAGGCCTGTAATCATTTAAGCATGTAGGTTTTGTTTTTTTTGGAATTGGTACAATAGTTGAGCTTTTAAAACAGGCAGGAACAATTGAGAGTTCTAGAGATGCTTTGAATATGTTTGTGAATACAGACGCTAATTGGTCGGCACAGAGATTCAAGCGTTTCGCAGAGACAGTGTCTGGTCCCATTGCTTTCCTGGTGTTTTGTCTTTTAAATAGTCTATTTACATCCGATTGGCATATTGTTAGAGCATGCACATCTGGAGACAGGTTAGCAGATTGTGTCTGGTCTGCTGTGTTGTGTACATACTGAGGCACTGCAGAGGGTGGAGACGATGGCTGGTTGGAGGAGTGCTCAGTTTGCCTGTTGCAGAGATGCAAATTGACTTGTTGTGTTTGGCTTTTGATGGTAGTGTCAAACCTGCAATAAAATGTATTCAGTTTATTTGCAAGCTGCAGGTTATGTAGTGAGGGGGGAGATTTCTTCTTCCTGTAGTTTGCAATTTCATGTAGAGATTTCCATATTGTGGATGAGTCGGCGTTAGAAAATTTTTCCTCAAGTTTTTGAGAATAATCTTTTTTTGCATCGTTAATGGCTCTTTGCAGTTTGTATTTCGCAGCTTTGTAGAGGACTTTATCGCCTGTACGATATGCCTTTTCTTTATCGAGGCGCAGCTTCCTAAGATGTGATGTAAACCAGGGTTTATCGTTATTGTACCTGGTGCACTTTTTTGTGGGGATGCAGGACTCTTCGCAAAAGGTAATATATGATGTCACAGCATCAGTGTATTCATTTAGGTCACTGGAGGATTCTTTAAATAAATTCCAGTCAGTTAAATCAAAGCAGCTCTGCAGTTTTTCTACAGCTTCACTAGTCCATTTCTTAACTGTGGTCACTACAGGTTTGGCAGTTTTTAGTCTTTGGATGTATGTTGGGATAAGCTGTATAACAGCATGATCAGAGTTCCCCAAAGCTGCCCTGCTGACAGAGTGATACGAGTCCTTAGTCGTAGTGTAACAGTGATCAAGTGTCTTACCTTCTCTAGTTGCGCTTGTGACATGTTGCCTGTATTTGGGGAGTTCTTTGGAAAGGTTAGCACTGTTGAAATCCCCTAGTATGATAAAAAAGAATCTGGGTACTCCCTTTCCACCTCGGTGATTTGATCTGCGAGATCTTGGAGCGCAGGCTGCATACATGTTTGTGGAGGGATGTACACAGCAGCCAAAATAAATGAAGAAAACTCACGGGGTGAATAGTAGGGTCTGCAGTTTATGAAGAGTGTTTCCAGCCCAGCCGAGCATGTCCTCTTAATAACTGTAACATCCGTGCACCATCTATCATTAATATAGAAACAGAGTCCTCCACCTTTGGTTTTGCCAGAAGTAAGTGGGTCCCGGTCAGATCTGTAGATTGTAAATCCATTAATCTGCAGAGCGTTTTCTGGTATAAGCTCAGATAGCCAAGTTTCTGTGAAGCAAATAGCCGCAGAGAGATAAAAGTCCTTCTTTGTTCTGATCAGCTCATCTAGTTTGTTGCATATGGACCTGACATTAGAGAGTATGATTCCAGGTAGTGGAGAGCGCAGTCCTCTGCGTCGAAAGCGAGTCTGGATCCCGGAGTGCTTGCCTCTTCTTCTAAGCCTCACTGCCTGGTTCAGCACTGTAGCTCCAC